>NW_019416366.1:64848-205653 GCF_000390285.2 Anoplophora glabripennis | reverse complement strand
ACCATGGGGTAAACCAAATAAATTACTGGCTAAGTGTCTTTTTGGTAGTAGAAAATGTCAGGTTAATTTCAATATTGTAACTTGTTTAGTGCTTGTGAAAAAAATTGTTAAACAAATTTTATGTACCCCCTTTAAGGGGCTGTATCTTAACAAGGGATGTTCCAATGAAGTTTCTTTATATGAAAGATCCTATCTTTTTTTCGATGAGGAATCACCCCCTTAAATGTTTTACACTTATTTAGTTACACCCTGTATTTCCTGGACTATATTTTGATATTTTGCCCCATTCAAATACCTTAATATAAAAAAAGTAAATTGCAATGAAAAGAAAATTATGGATCACTCGGTACGCGAGACATGCACTCTTACATTGTTAACGGATTGTACCACTAGGTACTTCATCTTCTGTCATTTTGTACCAGAACTGGATCACGTCCATATTTAGATGGCCAGACGGAGACCTGAATAATGACTCAATCCGGCGCTATTGTCGGGACATAATCGAGCGTATAATTATTGATGTGTCCTTACGACGCAGCATGACCCAGTCGCGTAACACAATTTTACACCTACCCTTTGTGCCGCAATACAGGTTAATTTCAGCCTTCGCAGTTGACCTTACTCGGAGCTTGCTTCCTCGCTTAAACGATTCTTGCATCACGTCCTATCATTTCGAGCCACAAATCATATCTGTCGACGGTTAGTTTATAGGATGGATTCGTATTCAGTTATCGTCCCGTTTTTAATGAGACCGGTGTATTTATTGACCATATAAAGCGGTATTGGTGGTACTGGGGATAAAAACGCAGATAGACGGGTCACTTGCTACTGATTTCGCTACTAAGGTCGGATGATTCAGTCTTTTGCGTTACAGAATTTCGCGCGTTCTCAGAATTTTAGCCAGATCATACGTAAAGATTTATAACTAGGTTTACTTACGTACACTGGAAAAAAGTAATTGCTGTACGGATAGGCAATTTCGTTACATCCTTCATCGGAGAGGATTTTTTTCATATGCATTTTTTTACTTTTATCCTGAAATTTTTAAATTAAAATTAAGATAAGTAATTTTATAGACTAGGCGGGATCAGTTTCAAAACACCCATGTATGGATGTTTTCTATAGTATCGCTAATTTTTGTTTTAATGACTTCAAAATGATATAACAAAACATAATTTCAACACAGTTCAAAAACTATTCATTTTAGAGAAAAATTGAAAAAGAAAAAAAGATTCGTAATTAAATTTTACACATGATATATCTATTTTTAAATAAAAAATACAACACAATTACTGCAAATATAGCAAAAACAACAAAAAAGTGAAAAAAATTACAATATTTTTGCGATTTTTTTAAAAGTACTTATAGGTAGGATCTTCATACTTGGCCAAAAAAAATTGTAGTATAAATTTTCCTAAGATAATTTAAAAAATGTATTTATATAATTACCTATTGTTTGAACAAATTTTGAATGTTTAAACAAATTGAATACAATGTAGGGATTATATAAATTTGAGTAATATTCATTAATAGAATAAAGAAAAATACGAGAAAAGTAAATCAAACTAAAAAGTAGTAATTATCAATAGGTTAACAGGTCGATAATTAACAATAATTCGCATTTGAAAATGCGATATTTGGACTTTTCAGCTCGCGAGACACAGATTAAAAAAAAACATCAAAATCGGACCACTAGAAGCCGAGATAATCAAAATTTATGAAAATCCTACCTATAATGTAAGTACTTTTAAAAAAATCGCAAAAATATTGTAATTTTTTTCACATTTTTTTGTTATTTTTGCTATATTTGCAATAATTATGCTGTATTGTATATCATGTGTAAAATTTAATTACAAATCTTTTTTTCTTTTTAAATTTTTCTCTAAAATGGATAGTCTTTGAACTATGCTGAAAAAAAGAGAAAAAAAATGGAATTTTTTCCAATGTTTTCACTATTTGTTTAATAGTAAGTTTAGCACACGTTTTGAAGCGCCCGAGTAGTGAAATTATGTTTTGTTATCATTTTGGTGCCATTAAACCAAAAATTAGTGATACTATGTCTAGGTAGGTACACTAAAACAGATCCCGCCTGGTCTATTAAGTAATATTCAAGATGCGTTACATACAAAGTAATTAGGAATTTTTTAAAATAAGAAAATAATTTTTTTCCAGAACCGATTTATTTTGTTCAAAATAGGGAACTATTTTGAACAAAATAAATTGACTCAATACAGCTGTTTGAAAGGTATAAAAGCATGTCGGATTAAAGAATTGAAATTGTTGTTAACTTTTTTATTAAAAATTAAAAAATGCATATACCTATTTCTATGAAATTAAAGTTTACATCTTTTTGAGTAGCTTGAAAAAAAATTACAAAATTCATTTTTCAGCTTATGATTTTTTTAAATTTCTGAAATTATCCCTTAACTTCTAGCCTCCCTGACTGTCACTAGACCATTTCTATGTAATATTTTATGCTCTAAAACTTTTATAAGATTAGCTTTTACCCATTTTGAGTTATCTTAAAACCCCTTTATTTATCTTTTTTTACCCCTTGCCGGGAGTTGAAAAAAATTACTGTCGCTTATTGTTGTTATACAGGGTGATTCACAAATGGTGACCAAAAATGAAACCTCGTATTCTTTGGTGAATTTTAAGGGGAGTGTTTCTTATAAAGTTTTTATCTAGGACGTTTCGTTAAAAAGATACAGGGTGTTAAACTTTAAAAAATATTTTAAAAACTAGTAAGTGAAATAATTTGAAATTGGGCACATGTTTTATGTAAATATTGTCCAAAATCTGAGGACTTTTTCTAAAATTTACACGATCCAGTGGCGGAGATACAGGGTATCGGTGGCATATTTTTCTAAATAAAATAGTGCGCCACTGCTTTACATTAACAATCAGGATATTTTCGGATTCGTCTTTCAATTTTCTACAAATTACTACTCTTTTATGTTTTTCGAAAAAAACCTGATTTTCGAGTAAAACTTAAAAAACGAACTGAGAACACATTTCGACGTTCGAATAAAATGCCGTTTAAAATTACGTAGTAGGCTGCGATAGTAATTTTGATATTCTGAGCAGTTAAAAGAAAGAATAAATAATGCATCATATTAAAGCAACAATAAATTTCGAACAAATTACATTTTCGTTACTAAAAGATGTCGTGCCCGTGTTCGTGCAAACGGAGGTATTTTTGATTCATTCGAATAAAATAATTAAAATGATGACTATTGTTATTAATTTTTTTATTCGAATAAATAACCGGATGATTAGTGTTTGTCAGGTCATTTAAATAGAAGTGGTTTCAGTTGATTTTTTAAGTTTTACTCGAAAAGAAAGTAGTAATTTGTAGAAAATTGAAAGACGAATCCGAAAATACCATGATTGTCACCGTAAAGCAGTTATTATCAAAAGCGAAGTAAAATTATTGATATTTAAAATACGATAATAGTTTTAGGGTTGTTCGGCCGTCGTAAATGTACCTGGTAGTTGTAGACTTAATTGCACTTTCATAACCTTACAGCCCTTGCTGTTCTCGGGCTATGTTCTGTGGGGGCGTCTTTTTCGTTCCAGTTAACTGTGCCNAGAATCGTAGCCTGATCGTACGTAAAGATTTATAACTAGGTTTACGTACACTGGGAAAAAGTAAGTGCTGTACGGATAGGCAATTTCGTTACATCCTTCATCGGAGAGGATTTTTTTCGTATTCATTTTTTTACTTTTGTCCTGACTTCTTTAATAAAATTTTGGAGATAAGTATTTTAATTAATAGGTATTCAATGTGCGTGCAAAGTAAACAGGAATTTTAAAAAATAAAAACAAGAAAATGTTTTTTTTAGCAAAACCGATTTATTTTGTTTAAAATAGTCCCCTTTCGACACAATACAGCGATTTGAAAGGTCTAAAAGCATGTCGGATTATTAGGCGAGCGGTTCACCCCTAAAAAGGCATGAACCGACTAAATCTTTAAAACTTTTATATTATAAAGTGTACTTTTCTGATAATTTACATATTTTTTTTATATTTTTCGGCGTGGTCAGTCAATTATTACTAACAAAACAGTTGTAAAAAAAATACTCGCCGAATTTTAAAATGGACCAAAATAAATACTTTTTGTTTTTTTTACAAAAATTCGAAAAATGCATCGTTTTCGAGATATTTACAATTTAATGTGAAAAAAGTGACGTAATCGAATAACTTTCGGAATTTTTTTCTCAAAAACTACTGAACAGTTTTTAATTCTAAAAAAGTATAATAATCGGCAGATTTTCTACTTTAAGATATATTTTTTTGGTATGAGTCAATCATTTTATTGAAGGTCTAAAGCGAGTAAAAAAGTCTTTTAAAGAAAATTATGATAACACATACAACAACACAACAAATTTAAAGTTTCTTTCTAAATTTTTCTATAAGCGTACCTACATGCGTATGGATATCGAGCAACGTCTTTCTGCTATTATCAGGCGCAATAAGAGGTTATGATTAAGAACAAAAAAGTAAGGCGCTAATTTCGAAAAAACTTTTACTTTATACTTGACGAACAGGCTTGAGATTAATTATTTTTTTAGTATAATCAAATAGTATAATTTTTTTAAATATTGTAACATTAATTGTAATATAATTCTAATCATAAATATAATTTTTGCATTAAAAAAGCATACAAATAATTGCAAAAATTATAAAAAATAAAATTATAAAAATATTATAAAAATAAAATTATAAACTATTATAAATGTGGAAAAAATTATGGTTATTTCCGCATTAGCCGATTGAATCATTAAGTGTTATTGTTATATATCGATTAAAAATATTCTAAAAACTATGTTTATTGTAAATATAATCTAGTCCAAGATATTGTAAAAAGAAAAAAAGTGTTTCGCGCGCGTCGTAGCGCCACTGACACCACCATTTTGATGCGTATGTTTATCACGATTTTCTTTAAAAGACTGTTTTTTTACTCGCTTTAGACCTTCAATAAAATAATTGACCTATACCAAAAAATATATCTTAAAGTAGAAGATCTGCCGATTATTATGCTTTTTTTTATAATTAAACTCTGTTCAGTAGTTTTTGAGGAAAAAAATCCGAAAATTTGTCGATTTCGTCACTTTATTCATATTAAATTGTAAATATCTCGGAAACGAAGCATTTTTCGAATATTTGTCAAAGAACAAAAAGTGTTTATTTTGGTCCATTTTACAAAAACTGTTTTCAAAGCCATTCGGCGAGTAATTTTTTTACAACTTTTTTGTTTTAGACAATTGACTGACCACACCGAAAAATATAAAAAAAATATGTAAATTATCAGAAAAATACACTTTATAAAACAAAAAAAGTTTCATGCTGTAGGCTTTTGTTTTAAAAATTTAGAAGCATCTTAAATGTTTTTAAACGGTGTTTTCCAGATATCTGTGCAGTGTTTGATAATTGTTTGCAATGTGGTACTAATTTTTTTCCTCACGTTTGGCATTCAAAGTTCTGCACTGTAGTAGGTTCAATTATTTACAAATTATAATAAAAAAGGTGCCTTTTATACAAGCATTTCTTGGTTTCATATTCACATTTCCCTTCTGACTATTCTATTGTACTGTACCAAGCGACAAATAAATCGGTTGTTAAAATTAGCAAAAGAGAAGTAAAATTATTGACATTTAAAATACGATAATAGTTTTAGGGTTGTCCAACCGTGGTCAATGTACCTGGTAGTTGTAGACTTAATTGCACTTCCGTAACCTTTCAGCCCTTGTTGTTCTCGGGCTAGTTCTGTGGGGGCGTCTTTTTCGTTCCAGTTAACTGTGCCGTTTTGACAGTAGGAAACAAAATTAAATTATCATTCCACTTCATCGCTCATTTAAAATATTTAATTCATAAGGTTGTCAGACTAGCGTACAACTTGTTAANGACGGCCGATTATTAAACAAATTAGGTTGGTAGCGGCAAAAAAATACTGTCATAACCGGCAACCCGAGTACTTTCCCATATAAAAATATTTTATTTGTGGAAGTACGTTAAGTGCATAAAAAATATTGTCAAAAGTCAGTGGGTCGCTTGATTTTCGGCGAGCTGTGGCGCGGCGGAAGGGTGGAGTAAGCGAACGACAGCGAGTCTGAAGAAAATAACGATAATATTCATAGTCCTGCCGTTAAATAAGCGAAATTCGCATGAAAATAATATATTTGACAGTCTAACTCCGTTGTTTTCCAACGAATCTTGACGATTTTTTTTTACTTAAAGCTCTTTTTATAAGTTTTCCGAACATGTAATAATATATAACTATATCACGCTCGTGCGTCTTATATTTCATTTTGCAACTAAGGCTAAAAAATAAAAAAAATTTCCAGGTTGCAAATTTGAAATAAAAAAAATGATAGATTTCAATGTATTATCATGAAATCTACCATGAAAAAAATCAGTGCGATTGTGGAAGATCCTCGGGATCGTCCAGANTTCTCGGGCTAGTTCTGTGGGGGCGTCTTTTTCGTTCCAGTTAACTGTGCCGTTTTGACAGTAGGAAACAAAATTAAATTATCATTCCACTTCATCGCTCATTTAAAATATTTAATTCATAAGGTTGTCAAGCTATCGTACAACTTTACTTGTTAAGTTTAAAAATTACTAGACGAAAATAACTATTTATTTAGTTATTTCAAAACTTAAGTAAAGTAGTCAAATTATACAGCTGTATTAACTAACGGGAAAGATTACCAGAAAAAAAATAACGATAAAAAATTTCAATATTAAGGTAGAAAAATAAATATTTCAAGTAATGGTGGAGGCGCCGGTAAACACCAAATTTGCTATTTAACTTCTATTTTATTAAAAAAAAAACGTATTGGGAACGAGTTTCTGTTTATGTAAAATAGACAGATAATAATTGTTGTTAAAGTGGATTCTAAGTTTAAAAATATGTTTAGTAATAATGAACAAGAAGCCTGTTGGTTAAAATCCAATGAAATCTAAGATTCTTACAAGATAACAAATTGTAACTTTTCTCAACAATGTTTCCAATAGCGAATATCTTATGCTTAAGATACACTAGATAGAAACGAAAAACAATAAATACTGCTGACAATGAATTTTAATTCTATTTTAAGTGCTTCTTCCACTAGGAACTCGTTCGTATGGCGTTGAATATCAAGGACAAAGAAACAAGGTTGATCGTCATTATCAAAACCAAGACGAATACCAATAGAGTGTGTATTGTAAATTCAGAAAGAGAAGTAATATGATTAAGGATTGCATTTTATTTATTTTTCATTTCCCACCATGGTACATTGTAAATTTGTATTAAAATGTGAAATTGCTCACAGATATTTAAAATTTCGCCAACAGTTTACATTAAACATTTTTTTGCTTTGTAATAGTTCTAGAAAACAATACAAAAGGTGTAACATCGCATATATTCTTTTTTTGGCGATTTAAAGATTTCTGCTTTTCGAAAGAAATGATCCTCTGTCCTTTAGAATATAAATCGTATTTAAAATCGGAAAAGCAAAATGTATTCTGAAAGAAAAGTTTGTAATTTCATCTGCTACAACACTTTCTTATTTGGCTGTCTAAATATAGACATGATCCATTTACATGTTTACATATTTGGACGGCCTGTGATTAAAAATTTATATTAATACGTATTTGCAATCACAGCTTTGACATAATGAGATTTATTTGTTTATTAGGTAATCGTATCTGTGTCCCATAAAACTGATAACTGTGTGTTGCCAATTTAAATTAGTCTAAGTTAGGATAGGACACAAGTCTCGTAGATATTATGCGATATTTACACAAATTACACATCAAAATATAAAATACTATTATATAAATTATTTTGAGTTAGTATTAGTATTTTAAATTTTCACTAATAGTTTGAGATTATTTGAGAATAGTCAGATACTTTAATTTCCCACCAGTTTTCTTTGGTTGAACACCGTGAATGTACTTTTTTATGTTAATGTTAATGGACTTTGGTCCATTGTTATTCTTAGCATCCAATAGCTATGTCGATAAGCCTTTACGGCCATAATAAAACTTATTAACAGAGAAGTTATTCTTGCAATGAAATCAAATATGTATTATACTTACCTACTTGTTCTCTCGTTCTATTCTATATATAATAGTTTTTTTGAAGCTTTGGAATGTTAATCTGTTTTGAATTTTTGGAGACCCATGTTTTTTGTTTTTCCAAAAAAAATTTTTTGAATTCTGTGGCGACATGTCAAAATTTACATCGTTCCGAAAATTAAAATGTATATTTTTTTCAAGTTTCCTTCAATTTGACCCGAAATCCTAGCGAAACGTTTTTTTCAAAATGTGAAGAATTTCATCAGCTTTTACGTTTTTTTTTTCAGAATTCAAATTACTTTAAAACTATCTGAGATAAATGAGAAAAATGGAAAAAAGTATTTTTTTTCATGAAAATTGATTTTCTCAAAAATCCCACCTTTTTTTCACCAAATTTCTGTATGTTTTTCAAGGCCAAATAAATAGCTTATTTGGCCTTGAAAAACCGAGTGAGTTGCATAACTAAATTTGGAGATAGGGCATTGCTAATTCAATGGGAAACATCGCCTTAATGTTAAAAATGTTGTCACCGCCGTTCTTGGTGGTAGAAATTCGAAATATTTAGATACCATTTCATAAAGACAATATTTCTACACGTTTAAGCCTCATGTGCGTTATGTATAAGCTCGTATCATAATGATTTTAACTTTAACACGGGGAATCATTTGTGAACGTAGAAATGAGTAAAAGAATCAGTATAAAACATTCAACGAGTACAAATCTAAACATAAATAACTACAATAAAATAAAGTATATTATTTATTAATTACAGTAATTTACTCTTGTGAAATCAGTATGATAAGTGGCAATAATAGAATACAGTCAGTCACATATATTAGTCAAAGTTTTCAATAGTAATATTTTTGAAAACTGCAGAACTGCAGAAATATAACCTTTGCGAAACTGTATCTCCCGAATGGAGCTAGTTGGCATATTTCCGGCTAACAGATTGCTTATTTGGCCTTGAAAATCGTATCCAAATTTGGTGAAAATAGAAGATGGGGTATTTGAGAAAATCAATTTTGAAAAAAATGATATTTTTCCGTTTTTTAAAGCAGTTTGAATTCTGAAAAAAAAACAAGTAAAGCTGATAAAATTCTGCACATTTAGAAAAAAAAAGTTTCGATAGGATTATTTGGGCCAAAATGTCGGCCACTTGAAAAAAAAATATGCATTTTCATTTTCCGAATCACGATGTAAACCCTGACATGGCGCCACATAGGTCCAAAAATTTTTTCAGAAAAAACAAAAAAACATGGGTCTCATAAATTCAAAGTAGATTAACATCCCAAAGTTTAAAAAACAACGAAGAGGTCGTTTTTTTTGTTCGTTGAATCAATATGATCATATGAAAACTTCCATATATATCATTTAATCAAATATCCACAATTAAGCAAAAAAATCAACCGCTCTTTTGCAGCTGGAAAAATTAATGTATCGTAACTTAAAAAAAACATTATTTTTTATAAAAAATGTTATCCAAACCTATGTCGAACTTCGTTACAAGACCTCTGCTGATCCATCAAGGGATGGGAGCGAACATCGACCCTGGTACTTGCATTTCAGTAACCAGGATCGGAAGTTGCATTATACAGGATGTCCCGGTACTTGATACAAAAAAGTCGAGTACAAATAGATGAGGTCAAAATAATATAAGTTCTTCATATAATTTTTTTTCATACGGGCCTTCGTTAACAAGTTACGGGTCCTGAAAAGTGAAAATTAAAAAGTTATTTTTATTTACAGTCTCTAAACTATTAACCACGATGCAAATTTGGTGATCAATAACACATGCGTACAGCTTGTTTTTGATGTTATAAGTGGAATTTCATTATCCCTAAAACGCCAGGGACGGACTATACCCAATGGTTAACAACCCAACATTTTTGCATAGATGACAATCGCAATCTGCCTGTATCAAAAATAAGTTGTCTGAAGAATTTGCCAACNAAAATCCCACCTTTTTTTCACCAAATTTCTGTATGTTTTTCAAGGCCAAATAAATAGCTTATTTGGCCTTGAAAAACCGAGTGAGTTGCATAACTAAATTTGGAGATAGGGCATTGCTAATTCAATGGGAAACATCGCCTTAATGTTAAAAATGTTATCACCGCCGTTATTGGTGGCAAAAATTCGAAACATTTTTTTAGCCGAGCGTCAATATGCCAACTTACGGGAGATACGATTTCATAAAGACAATATTTCTACACGTTTAAGCCTCATGTGCGTTATGTATAAGCTTGTATCATAATAATTTTAACTTTAACACGGGAAATCATTTGTCAACGTAGAAATTAGTAAAAGAATCAGTATAAAACATTCAACGAGTATAAATCTAAACATAATAACTACAAATGAAATAAAGTATATTATTTATTAATTACAGTAATTTACTCTTGTGAAATCAGTATAATAAGTGGCAATAATAGAATACAGTCATTCACACATATTAGTCAAAGTTTTCAGTAGTAATACTTTTGAAAACTGCAGAACTGCAGAAATATAGACTTTGCGAAACTGTATATCCCAAATGGAGCAAGTTGGCATATTTCCGGCTAACAGATTGCTTATTTGGCCTTGAAAATCATATCCAAATTTGGTGAAAATAGAAGATGGGGTTTTTGAGAAAATCAGTTTTGAAAAACATGATTTTTTTCCGTTTTTTAAATTAATTTGAATTCTGAAAAAAAAAACAGGTAAAAGCTGATAAAACTCTACACATTTAGAAAAAAAAGTTTCGATAGGATTATTTGGGCCAAAATGACGATCACGATATAAAATGTAGCTGGAAAAAATAACAGTGTATCGTAACTTAAAGAAAACATTATTTTTTATGAAAAATGTTATCAAAACCTATGTCGAACTTCGTTACAAGACCTCTGCTGATCCATCAAGTGATGGGATCGAACATCGACCCTGGTACTTGTATTTCAGTAACCAGGTTCGGAAGTTGCATTATACAGGGTGTCCCGGTACTTGATACAGAAAAATCCAATACAAATAGATGAGGTCAAAATAATATCAGTTCTTCATATAATTTTTTTTCATACGGGCCTTCGGTAATAAGTTACGGGTCCTGAAAAGTGAAAATTAAAAAGTTATTTTTATTTACAGTCTCTAAACTATTAACTTCACCATGATGCAAATTTGGTGATCGATAACACATGCGTACAGCTTGTTTTTGATGTTGTAAGTGAAACTTCATTATGCCTAAAACGCCAGAGACGGACTATACCCAATGGTTAACAACCCAACATTTTTGCATAGATGACAATCGCAATCTGCCTGTATCAAAAATAAGTTGTCTGAAGAATTTGCCAACGATAATACCGTATTGGTTCAACTCGGTAAAATTAACAGTTTAGCAAATATTTGTGATTTTATGTCACAGTGCACATCAAGCGGCGCCTCCACCATTTTTTGTTTTTAATTCTTAATTGGACAAAATTACTAGGTTAGAACCGTACATATTTTTAAAAATAAGAGCCTAGCAAATCTTACTATCTGCTAATTTAATTTCCACTAACAAAATTCGACAAACACACTTTACACACAACACAAAACAGGAATAAGTTAAAATAAGTTAAAAAAATAATTTAGAAGAAAGAAAACTATCATAATTCATTTTCATTATAGGTTCTTTTCACCTCCACATACTTCCTAAGTCTACGAATGTTATTTGTTTGTACACGAAAAATAGTACAGTCATTGAAGCTGAAAATCAGCTGTAACCTCCGAATTCTTTGAAACTGCATGGATTTGCATGAAAATTTAGAATAAGGCTCATCTTAGGCTCAAGTTCAAAAGTGACATAAGCTCGATTGACGCTTTTNTTTTTTTCATACGGGCCTTCGGTAATAAGTTACGGGTCCTGAAAAGTGAAAATTAAAAAGTTATTTTTATTTACAGTCTCTAAACTATTAACTTCACCATGATGCAAATTTGGTGATCGATAACACATGCGTACAGCTTGTTTTTGATGTTGTAAGTGAAACTTCATTATGCCTAAAACGCCAGAGACGGACTATACCCAATGGTTAACAACCCAACATTTTTGCATAGATGACAATCGCAATCTGCCTGTATCAAAAATAAGTTGTCTGAAGAATTTGCCAACGATAATACCGTATTGGTTCAACTCGGTAAAATTAACAGTTTAGCAAATATTTGTGATTTTATGTCACAGTGCACATCAAGCGGCGCCTCCACCATTTTTTGTTTTTAATTCTTAATTGGACAAAATTACTAGGTTAGAACCGTACATATTTTTAAAAATAAGAGCCTAGCAAATCTTACTATCTGCTAATTTAATTTCCACTAACAAAATTCGACAAACACACTGTACACACAACACAAAACAGGAATAAGTTAAAATAAGTTAAAAAAATAATTTAGAAGAAAGAAAACTATCATAATTCATTTTCATTATAGGTTCTTTTCACCTCCACATACTTCCTAAGTCTACGAATGTTATTTGTTTGTACACGAAAAATAGTACAGTCATTGAAGCTGAAAATCAGCTGTAACCTCCGAATTCTTTGAAACTGCATGGATTTGCATGAAAATTTGGAATAAGGCTCATTTTAGGTTCAAGTTCAAAAGTGACATAAGCTCGATTGACGCTTTTTGTTTTTTAGGGGTAAAAACTACCCCTAAGTGAGAAAAATTTAAAAAATTAAATTTTAAGCATTTTATTGATAAAAATTTTGTTCAAGCACAAAGATTAATTAATATCCCATGTTCTCGAACATGTTTTATGATATATTTAATGTGTTCGAATTTAACTCTTAAAAACTACCCCTATGCAAAAAGTAATGATAAAAAATTACTTTTTTTAAGATTTGGAATGATTAAATCGTGCAATTATTTAAAATAAAAGTTACCTTATAGCTAATAAAAGAATTTTTCCCTTTCAACCCCTAAAAACCACCCCTGTATTGACAAAAATGATAAAAATTACTTTTTAAAAGCTTAGAATGCTTTAACGGTGCAATTATTTAAAATGAACATTCCCTCATTGCTTATGAAATAATTTGTATCTCATAACACTTTTCAACCCATATAAATCACCCCTGTGCTAAATAATGATAAAAAATTACGTTTTAAATCTTGGAATGCTATAATTGTGCAATAATTTAAAATAAAAATTCCCTTATTTTGTTTATGAAAGAATATTTTACTTTTGCCATTTTCAACTCTTATAAACTACCGTTTTACCAATATTAATGTAAAATATTTTTATTATAATAGATTTTTAAATTTAATCAATCATAAAAATAAAATTGCTACGCTGCATATAAATAATCACAATAAATTATTTTATTTATTTTATTTGTTATTTTATTTTTTATTTGTTATTTACATTTGTTATTTGTTATTTATATTTGTTATTTATTTATTTAAATTTAAATATAAAAATGTTTCACAAATATAATAATTCACTAAAGTTCACAATCATTAGAATTACTGTCTAAAAGCTCTTCTTGGTTGGTTTTTTTACCATAACTCGGTTAATTTTGAAGCTATAGTATCCTACAGAAAAGCATTTTAAAGATAATTTCAAGAGCTGTAAGATCGTTAGCATGTAAATCATTTTAAATCCATCGTTTTTTAAAGGGAACGGATCGAAGGGCTCAAGACAGCTCGTTTTTTCACTAAAATGGATACTTCAAGCGGCGATATCTCCTTTATTTTTTATGCTATAGGAATAAAAAAACAAAATATTTGTTGAAAAAAAAAGCTCCATTTTTGTTGCCTAACATTTTTTACGTATCTTTTATAGTTTTAGAGTTATTATATAAATAAATACGTTTTCAACTTTTACCGTACATTATTCAAAAAATACGCATTCTAAACCGGTCTAACTTCAGGATAGTATGAAAAACACTAAAACAAAACTAATTGTAAAGGGTCTACGATTAATTATGATGGAAATGGTACAGCGTTTACTTCTCATTTTTCCTTAAAAAATATGAGCAACCCATCTGTTTTTGACGATAACCTTCAATTTTGCTCTAATTAACTTTTATTAACTCATTTTGAAGGTCATTTTGAGTGCTACAAAAAACTCCTGGAGCGTTATACACGTAAAATTAATCCTCTTTCCGTTATTTAACGTTGAATACATCGATTCGAGTATTCCCTCCAAAACAAGTCCCCTTCCACTAACCATATTTCGCTTTGTATAGGACATACAACACTTTTAAAAAACGATTTCTTTGTTTATTTATAAGCTACATTTTTGTTCATTACACTTTTTTTTAAATAAAATGCGTAGTTTTTGAGTTATTCGCGAAAAATACTTTGAAAAAGTGTTTTTTACTCAAAATTCCAAGTTTTCAATAGTGAATAAAAAACTATTGAATTCTCGAAAAAATTCTTCGAATATTTTTTCTCAAAATTTGATTCTCTATCGATTTCCTAATGTTCATTGACCTCTTCTCTAACTATATGTCAAATTTTAAGTCGATCGGTTCAGTTTCAAAGACTTCGGAGGTGAAAAGCTTCAATGACTGTACTAAAAGCATTTCTGGAGTATGTCTAATATCGCAATGGAAATTAATTGTTTGTAGCAATTCATTCCTTGTCTGTACTGGGGTTGCGTACACTAATCTTTTCAATTATCCCCACAGGAAGAAGTCCATCGGGTTAATGTCTGGAGAACGTGGTGGCCATGAAATTGGGCCTTCTCTCCCAATCCAGTTATTATTAAACACAGTGGATAAATAATTTCGTACATGAATATTAAAATGAGGAGGAGCCCCATCTTGCACGAATCAAACGTTTTTTCGAGTGCCTGAATTTCGTCGAATAGTGGCTGCAAATTATTTTGTAAAAACTCCAAATAGCGATGTCGATTTAGACGTTCCTCAAAAACGTAAGGACCTATTAAATTATTACCCCAGAAATGCTTGTTCGTGTACAAACAAATAACATTCGTTAACGAAAAAATTTATATGAAGAGCTGATATTATTTTGACCTCATCTATTTGTTCTCAACTTTTTTGTGTCAAGTACCGGGGCACCCTGTAAAAAGCTCTTTAGAAATCAAATACTATTTATTATAAATAAATATGTTTCAATAAATTCAAATTTTTTGGCTTCTTGACTCCCGAGATAAGTGTCCCAGTACCACCGGCAATACATGGGGATCCCGGTAAAAATGCCGGTTCCCACCATCCACGAAAGGAAAATAAAAATGATGATACGTCAATATACTCGCGCGCTGCGCAAAATAAATGCAAGTATTACACTATTTCATATGATAATCCCGCTTACAAATTCTCAAAAATGTATTCAGCTTACGTCCGAGGAGTTGCCTAAAACCACTCCACGCAAATCCGATACCACGCCGTTGCATTTTTCCATCTAGATTCTGTATTATTTAATATTTATGAGTTATATAATCCCGCGACACACAATAGCGAATGCCTGAGTTATGCTCGCAATGGATTTTGCGTAACTCTTGCAAGAAAAAGCTTTACCAATACACACCTCTTACTTGTCAGATGGAGGCATTACGGGAATGTGTTAAGTCCGACTGCATTTGTCAGTTATGCGAGATAAAAATTAGATCTTTAGCAATAGACAGGTGCAGCGCCTAGCACGAGCATTTAACACAGGCCGGTCCATGGGATTTTGTCTTCTGACCTTGGCTGGTATCGTTGCTCAATGCAATCGGTGTAATGTAACCTCCGGCCAGGTCCGGAATCAGGATCCTGAACGAAAACTAGTCGAATGCGATGGGTTTAATGTATGTTTATTAGACATCACCGAGAATAATGCTGTTAAACGTTAATTTGCGTTGCACAAGGCCTTTCACGGTGTTTTGGCATGCTTATTAATATATTACTAGTTATGTTAAGATGTTTAATTGCTGTTTTTGAAGGATAGCTTCGTTTTCTTCCGGTTATATGAGAAATAGTTGGAAAGTACTGTTTAATAATTTCTATAGCAACAGGAGAAAGAACACCCGGGAGGTATTTTCCTTTCATTTGTTTCAGATAGATAGATATTTATGTGACTGCGATCATATTACAAATAAGTTACAGTCTGGGGAGAATTCCCACTGTATTTCAAGCAAAAATGTTCACGATAATGGTGCGTTTAGCAGAGAATGTACATAAAGGTTATAAACATAAATTCATATACATATTCTGACAGTCAAGCAGCAATTAAGGCCTTAGACACACAAAAGTTAAGTTCAAAACTTGTGTGGCAATGTTTACAAATGCTGATTGAATTGGGTACCACTAATGTAGTTCGATTTTGTTTGGTGCCAAGTCACAAAGGCATTGACGGAAATGAGGAAGCTGATGGACTTGCTAGTATGGGATGCGAAACAGATTTCATTGGTACGGAGCCCTTCTGTGGCATATCTCCCAGTGTCAGTGTCAGAACATGAAGTACTGGGCTTCGAGGCCAAGACAAAGCCATGTGAAGGAACTTATGGAGCGTCGTTTGCAGAAAACAACCAGGTTTGTAGATTGTCCTCAGTTTGGTCTGCAGGGGATGTAACTTGGAGGATGGAACTTCTCTGCATATCCTGGGAAAACCCTTTTAGAAACCTGAGGAGTTGAGAGAAATGTCGGTAATGCCGCGATGCCGCGATGCCGCGATGCTATGGGACTTGAATAGAATCTAACCACATAAAAAAAGACGAAGAAGAAGGAGATATTGCAAATATATTTGTAGCAAGTCACAATTCAAGAAGTTTAAAACAAACAATACGGGAAGTACCTACATTAAAAAATCCTTTAGTAAGTTCTATAAACAGTGGTTTTACATAAATGTGAAAAAAAAATGGCAAATAGAAAATAAAAAAGTTATATAAAAACTGTTATTATGTCTCACAGAAATACACACAAACAATGTGCCATACTAATCATTCAGATAAATATTACAACTTGATATTATTTAACCCCCTTATAGCAAACAAGGAAAATGGAAAAATTGCTATAAATAATCATCATAGTGATGCCAAATTTCTTTCGCTTATATTGAACGGTTTTTGAGAAAAATTGAAGAAACTGTCCCCCTTTAATGAATTGTAACTTTTTTGGGGAGGCTCCAATTAAAAAGATTTATGTGAAAGACCCCAATGAATGTAGTCTTCAATTTTTTATACACACTTATGCAACACCCTGTATATATAAAAAATATTGTTATCTGGACATGTTCAAGCTGCTATGTCTTTCTAAGCAATTATAATAGACCTCTAGTTCATTAGAATTTTTTGTGATAATTTTAGCCGATAAAAATACAATTAACAGTTGAATTAATTAATTTTAAAAGACAACCAAAGTTTGATGCACCGACACTGATCGCGTACTACTTCGTAGGTGGATACATAGAATTTTTTTATTTACTAATTAACGTGGCTAAATTAGGCGCTATTAGCTTTACATGTCTGCTTGGTCTTTATTACACACATTTCCATATATTAACATAATCAGAACACCAAATTATTTACGACTTCTAGGAAGTCGAAGTTGGTCATTTCAAATTCTTGGAAAAGTGTCTTGCGTTCTAAAATTTTATACAGGGTGTCCGAAAACTAAACCGAGCAACGAAGACAGTAAATTCTAGGGAAGAGTACCTTTTTAATCTAGAATACTGAATGAAGTTTTCGATTTTGATGTTAAAAATGACAAAAAGTCGAAGGTTAAAAAAATAATTTAAAATGTCAGCGGACCCTCCCAAATGTGACGCCTATGGTGATAATTAAAAGATCGTTTTTACATCAAAAGGCTGTCTTTATAAGAGTTAACACATAACCTAAGTTTGATCCTTCTGGATAAATAGTGATCTGAACAATTAAAAGACAATGTCAAAGGACTATCTTCAAACCTACCACCTTTAGGAAGCATTTTTGTATAAGACGATGTCAAATCGTTGTGAAATCATCTCTAGAATTTGCTGCCTTCGTTCTTCCTCTTCTTCTGCTTCTTCTTCCAAGTGGTTGGTCCTAATAAGTCCCATAGCACCGTGGCCTAGTTAGGCCTATTGTGCGTCCCACTACTAGTCCCATTGAGCAAGTAGATTTGTCCTTTTAACAAAGTCCAAAATCTTCCTTGCTGACACTTCTCTCAGTTCCTTGGGTTCCAAATAAGGTCTCCCCAGGAGCGTCATTCTACTACGTGCAAATCCCGGGCACTCGCCCAGGATATGCAGAGAAGTTTCATCCGCCGATTCACATCCTCGGCAGACCGGATTGTCTACAAGCTTTAGCTTATGTAGATGTTTCCTAAAGTGACAGTGTCCCGTTATGAGTTCTGTCACTCTCCTGAGCCGAATTTTGTTCAAGCTCAGTAAATCTTTTGCTCTTTCCTTCGAAGGATACTCCATGAGCTCCTTCGAATGGCTATGTCCTGGCCTTGAAGTCCAGTATTTCCTGTATTCTGTCTCAGTCCATTTGCCCAGAGCCCGCCCGACCACACTGGGAGATGTGCCACAGAAGAGCTCATGGCCAAAGAACTGTGTCTCGGATCATTTCCTAGCAAGTTCATCCGCTTTCTCGTTTCCACAAATGCCTTTGTGCCCTGGCACCCAACACAGTCTGACTGTATTAATGTTGGCCAGTTCAGCAGTAAACGATCCCACACCAGCTTTAAACTTATCTTGTGTACGCCTAAAGCTTTAATTGCAGCTTGACTATCAGAGAATATATTGCTGTCTTTTTTGTCGATGTAGTTTCCGGACACACTGTATAGTATTATGCAGCTTTTTTTTATGAACCACTGATGGAATTTCATACACATACATACCNTACGTTTATAACCTCTACGTACATTCTCTGCCAGACACGCCATTGTCGCGAAAATTTCTGCTTGGAATACGGTACGGAACTCCCCCAGACTGTAGCTTGCACTCCATCTGAGTCTGAGTCCATATATTCCTGCACCCGTCTCTCTAGTCGTTTTGGAGCCATCTGTAAACCATACTAGGCTCCACCTCCCATTTGCTTTGTGATCCTCTTTTTGCTGTCTTTTTTGTCGATGTAGTTTCCGGACACACTGTATAGTATTATGCAGCTTTTTTTTATGAACCACTGATGGAATTTCATACACATACATACCATCAGGTCTTCCGTGATTATACATTTTTTTTCTACAATTCGTCGTAGGGACAATTTTATTTAGAAGTCCCTCTCGAAAAAGAATCCTGCTTTCACCCAAGAGAGACACACTAATAGGACTTTTTATATTCAACTTCGGTTGTTGCCCGCTGATAATGTCCTCCGTTACATCGAGTTTGCTAAAAGTAACACTTATCAGTGTCGTCGGGTACCAGTTGGCCGGGGTCACTGACCATTTTTGGTATACAAAATAAACTTTTGCATTTTTATGCAGCGACCATATGCAAATGTACCGGTAACATATTTATCGAACACTTAAAAACTGACTTTATAATTGGTATCTGAGATTCAGGGGTTTCGGTAAATACAATGGCAGGTAAATACAATGGCAGGTAAATACAATTGCAAATTATCATGTTGTTATAAGAATAACCACAAAGATTCAGATTTGACAGTCTGACTTGGGAGAAATCTGAGTTGAGTTCAATTGTTTTTTTTTATTTTTGTAAATTGTTTTGTAACTCAAAATGATACTTATTTAACTGGAACGAAAAAGTTTTTGTTCTAGAACAAAAATCATACATTTTTTTGTTTGACTATTTGTGGTATGGTTGCTTTGATAACACAGGCTGACAAAAATTTTTTTGTCTTTAGATGAGACCTATCATTTCTTATAGATTTCGATGTGCTAAAACCAAAGAACCCCGCACAAAATCAATGGAAAATGCGCCTCAGTCGATTTTTCTTAATTTGCAGTATGTTGTAGTTTTTGACTTTCTTATCAAAAGTTGTCATGGGCCCAAAGTGACCTTATGAATAGTTGCAGAGATATAGAGGGGAGGAAGTTTGTGACTTTGGCTGTAGGACTGAGTAAGCTTCACGAAGTATCAAGTTGATCAGGTGATCTTATAGGACTAAGCTATCCCCGAATTCAGCTTCAGCGACCTCAAAAGCATACATACTTTCAGGTTAACATTCGTGAAAGGCCCTTTTTTTACTTTGACTTTGAAATGATCTTGACTTGACCTAAAAGTGACCTTGTAGGGCTAAGCTATCCACGAACTCAGTTCCCCCAAAAAAAACTTAAGTACGCACTGGTTGAAATTCAATATGTACAAGCCTTTTCTTTAGTTTGATCTTGAAATGACCTTGAATTGACTTAAAGGTGACCGTTAGGGTTACGCTATCTCCAGATTCAGATTATGCGAGCCCAAAAACCTATACACTCACTGGTCAAAATTCAATACAAGTCTTTTCTTCAGTTTGACCTTGAACCGACCTTTACGTGACCTCCAGGTGACCTTAGATAGCTAAGCTATCCCCGAATTCAGGTTCAGCGATCCCAAAAGTGTTGTACCTACTGGTCAAAATTCATTACATGCCTTAGTTTTTGAATCCATCAACTTGAAACTTCGTGAAGCTTACTCAGGCCTACAGCCAAAATCACATACTTTCCCCCTATTTATCTCTGAAATTATTCATAGAATCACTTTGGGCACATGACAACTTTTGATCAGAAATTCAAAAACTATAACATGTTGCAATTTCAGCAAAATCGACTGGGACCAATTTTCCACTGATTTTGTGCGGGGTTCTTTGTAGTGTAAATAAAATTCATCGTTTAGATTTTTTGTAATCGCAGGGACAAGTCGCTTATACAGGGTGATTCACAACTTATCCAAAAAAGTTTGGGAATAGATGCAGCAAGAGTAATGGAATCAATATCGTAAAAAAATTTTTTTGTAAAATCCTTATAGTTTCCGAGAAAAAAAAATATTGAAGTTATAGTACATTCAACCACTACATAGCTGGACAACTGTAGCCTCTACCATCATTCGCCACGTGGCCTCAGCGATTCGGATTTTGCAATCGTCGTTGAGATATTTACCTGTTATCTGTGGTGTTTACAATATATTTTTAATAGTGAGTGTCAAAAATGGTTTGCGTGTACTCGGAGTTGATGAATATCGTTTTAATTTATGGTGAAGCATTTGTGTTATGGCGAAACGAGACAACATTTGTGTTAGTTCGTAGAAACGGACCCAGATGTGTTTACACATTGGTGGAACAATTGTTGTAACATCGGGTATGTCAAATGATTTTATTATTTAAAAACACAAATTAATTTTATTAATTAATAAAGGCAAAAGCAGTTGAATTTGCCGATATAAAATAGGTGCGACAAAATTCTATTTACATATTTTTTTCCTTGCGAAAGTTTTTGTCCGTTTTTATCACACCGCCGTGCCGGTCGCATTGTGCTAGGTCAGGTTTTACAGTGGACCAGTTTCCAGTGCCGTGCAGAAGTGTATTTTTAAATCATTTTCGAACTGCCCTTTTTGATTTTTTCTTTACAAAATTGTATTTGTAAGGGTCCCCTGTACATCCAGATTTTTTTTTTTGGATAAGTTCTGAATCACCCGGTATATTGAATATGCAGTTATCTTTATCTTTGGTAAATATGAAGAATATGATATTAAGTGCATTTTTTCACCCAAAAAGAGAGTTTTAACGTTACTTGCAAAAAATATATGGTCATATTAAGGATGGGAATATTGTTCCATTCCTGTAAATATAATTACTTCATTTAATACATTAAAAAGTTACGCCTATATACAAGTACCTACCATATAACAAATTTCATTTAAATCGAAAATATTATAAAGTTATCTGAAAGAAACTAAAATTTTCGACCAAACCTGACACTATTAAACAAAGCAATATTGATTTCTTAGATGTTCTAATAATATAGTCTTATTTTGACCTCAGAATTTGTGGTAGTTCCATGTACTCGGAATATTGGAACACACTATTTATAAAAATATATAATTTTTATTTTGTTTTCTTAGTTACAATCTCTCAAAGATAACAAATGCTATTTGTGGCAATGGTAAACATTTATCCTTTCATATACCTACGCAACTAGAAAAACTAGTATATCTCAATGATCCAAGTCCGGCCCTGTCCTAGATCTAGCCCTGACGCAAGACTATCAGTTCAGCCCCGATTGAGCAAGACGCACATACACTTGTGTCACTAACTAGTAATAATAAACAGATATTCAATTTTTATAATCGCCTCGAACGCAACAGCCGTTTGTTTTATGAATCACTTCTTCATAATTTTTCTAAGACCTAGCGATACGTCACGTAGGTTGCGACAATACCGATTTGCCTTTGTTACCGGGTCAAAAGGTCGATTTTTGCTCAATGCAGGTTTGGGGAATTTTAAATATCCAAGACTTTAATGATAGTTAAATGGTTCGGTTAAACAGCGACGCTGCAAGAGACTGATTCTGATCGCCAAAACGGGAAATTACACGACCAGGAAATGACTCATGCACTAATTGAACTGTTTCTCCGGCTGTATGGCATGTGGTACCGTCTTGTTGAAACCAGATGTCGTCTACATCCACAAATTGGGCACAAAATTGGATTATCATGTCGCGATAGCGAGCACCATTAACTCTTATTGCCTGACTAGCCGTATTTTCGAAGAAGAATGGCCCGATGATGCTTCCAGTCCAAAAATCGCACCAAACATTGACACGTTGAAGATGCATTTGTTTCTTAACAATTCCTGGTGGATTTTCTGAACCCCAAATGCGACAAGTTTGTCGATTAACGAAGCTATCAAGATGAAAATGAGCCTCATCTCTGATGTTGATTTTGCTCGAAAAATCAGCATCCTCTTGTTGTTCCATAATCCATTCAATAAACTCTCTTCGCTCTGCCTGGTCAGTAGGTTTCAGTTCTTGAGTCAATTTAACCTTGCAAGCATGAAGATCCAAGTCTTTCGTGAGAATACGCTGTAGAGAGCTTTTCGGAATGTCCAATTCTTAAATGGCCATAAAACAAACAAAAATACCTTATTGCGACCATTTAAAAAAAAAATGTTTCATACAAAATTTGTAGGGTGAAAAGGGGTCTTTCGGAGCATCCTGATGGTGAGAGGCGAGGGGACTCACCGAAAACCCCCAATGGGAATAAAAAACTACTACGTCTACGTTATATATATAGTAACTATTTTTTACGTCTTCATTTTTGTCAAAGGCGATGAGAAAAGTATGTTTTTGTATTAATCATAAAATTGGACATATTATTATCATATTTCGTTTTTATTTTTGATTATTATTTATTACTATTTATTTATTTATTTATTTATTTATTTATTTACCATTTTACCAACTAATTGATCACAGTGGATTTACCATTAATAATTTTATACAAGGCATCAAATAACATTTTACTATCAAAAATTATTATACAACATTTCTAATTTCATTTTTGCGATTTAAAATTAAGTTAATACTATATTGATATTCAGGGTGTCCCGATATTCATGCAACAAAATTTGGTCATAGATTCTTAAGACAAATTTAGAGAACCCGTATTTTTTCTTTTTGCCAACTGGCCCCCTTTTTCGGAGTTACAGCCCCCTGAAATCTGCCCCTAAGAAGTCTTTTATATCTCAAAACCATGTTGTACGAGAATCACTAAATTTGAACAGGGGTTTTATGACATGTGGAATCTCACAGTGCTACGCTTTTTGGTGAGAAACCGCCTTAAGACACTTTTTCGTGGGCCTCCTTGTCTTTGGAACCAGAAAAATTTGGTCGCAAATTCGATTTTTTTAAACATTATTAGTTAGCTAGAAAGCCATTGAATTTAGGAACTTTTTGTCTCTTGATATTTGTTTCGTAAAACGCAGTTTTTGAGGAAAATGGCAAATCACGATATGCATTCGATCACATTTTGACATTTTTCTCGAAAACATTGCGTTTTACGAAAAAAGTATAAAGAGACAAAAAAGTTACTAAATTTAATGGCTTTCTAGTGGACTGGTAATTTTTAAGAAATTTAAATATGCGACCAATTTTATTTGGCTCCAAAGACAGGAGGGCCCACGATAAATTGTCTTAAAGGGGTTCCCCGCCAAAAAACGTAGCACCATCAGGTCCCACATGTCATAAAACCCTTGTGTACCAAATTTAGTGATTCGCGTACAACAAGGTTCTGAGATATACAAAAAAAGATTATTCTTAGGGGCGAACTTCAGGGGGCTGTAACTCCAAAAGAGGGGGCCACTTGGCAAAAATAAAAAATACGGGTCTCCTAAATTTGTCTTAAGAATCTGTGACCAAATTTTGTTGAATAATTTCCGGACACCCTGTAGGAAAGGTTATTTGATTTGAGTAAAAGTGATTCAAGTGAAGCATTTATCAATATTAATAAACAAATTATTGTTTTTACAAAAAATTACAAAAGCATCAAGATCATTCTGAACTTTTAGACAAATCAGTAGGTAACATCAGAAATAGGTAAAAATAGCTTAAAAACGTCAGCATGTCCTAACAAACTACAATAAGTAAGGCATTATTTTATTTTATTAATATAAATTATGAACATTAAAGGTCCAAATGCGATCCCTGAGGTACTCCTGAAGGTATCATCGTGAAATTTGACGTGAATCCATTAACTTAAACCACTGTGATCTGTCCGTTAGATAAGTTACTGAATATTGTTGATGTAATTCAATGCTCATATAACGTTATTTCCTGCAATATCAACAGTCAGAAATCTCATCTGTGGAGTAAGATATCTTCTTCATACCTAGATTTCTGGCATCGAAAAGTTTGGAAAACTTAACCATTTCACATGTAATGAACCCATAAGAAGCCATTTTTCTCAAACACCAAACATTCCAATAAGAAATAGTAACAGACCTTTTTGCTGTAGAACAAACAGCAATGTAAAAAAAAGTATATTCATTTTGAACAATTTTCAGAGGCGTAGAAATTATATTAAAAACCCATTCCGGACGGCTATTTTCACAATAATTTGTAAAATCGATAGAGCTTTTCATTCTACACTTCATACTAAATATAAAACAAATGACTTTCATGGTTTAAGAAAAAATAAATAAAACCCAAAAAAAAGTTTTTTCAAGAGCTTATTCATCTCTAAAAGGAAGCCTTTGGAAGAAAAAGTGTATTTGTACTTCAAAATGACATTAGTTTGACGAGATCTATCGATGGCTAAAGTCCTAATCATAANTTTGTCAATATTAATAAACAAATTATTGTTTTTACAAAAAATTACAAAAGCATCAAGATCATTCTGAACTTTTAGACAAATCAGTAGGTAACATCAGAAATAGGTAAAAATAGCTTAAAAACGTCAGCATGTCCTAACAAACTACAATAAGTAAGGCATTATTTTATTTTATTAATATAAATTATGAACATTAAAGGTCCAAATGCGATCCCTGAGGTACTCCTGAAGGTATCATCGTGAAATTTGACGTGAATCCATTAACTTAAACCACTGTGATCTGTACGTTAGATAAGACTTTAGTTACTGAATATTGTTGATGTAATTCAATGCTCATATAACGTTATTTCCTGCAATATCAACAGTCAGAAATCTCATCTGTGGAGTAAGATATCTTCTTCATACCTAGATTTCTGGCATCGAAAAGTTTGGAAAACTTAACCATTTCACATGTAATGAACCCATAAGAAGCCATTTTTCTCAAACACCAAACATTCCAATAAGAAATAGTAACAGACCTTTTTGCTGTAGAACAAACAGCAATGTAAAAAAAAGTATATTCATTTTGAACAATTTTCAGAGGCGTAGAAATTATATTAAAAACCCATTCCGGACGGCTATTTTCACAATAATTTGTAAAATCGATAGAGCTTTTCATTCTACACTTCATACTAAATATAAAACAAATGACTTTCATGGTTTAAGAAAAAATAAATAAAACCCAAAAAAAAGTTTTTTCAAGAGCTTATTCATCTCTAAAAGGAAGCCTTTGGAAGAAAAAGTGTATTTGTACTTCAAAATGACATTAGTTTGACGAGATCTATCGATGGCTAAAGTCCTAATCATAAAAGTGAATCACGCTGTATAAAAAAATAATCGAAATCGTAAGACGCACTAAAATTTCCAGATCAAATCTGCACACCCCCATAGAACACCAACAAATTTAACAGTTTCTTTTTCCTGTCTTGAGTAATTCACGAGACACCCTGAAATTCCATCGAATTTGCCTGATTCCGTACTTGGCAAACAACGCCTTCAACAACATTTTTGTTTATAATGCTTGTGCAACTTGCGGTGTTTTTTTTCACTATTAAGGGAGTGGGACATTTCAATCTCCGTTTGCTTTTGTCAAATAAACTGCGTTCAGGGCCACGCGGCAATTTCGCTGATAAAAAAAAACAAACGTGCGCAACAATTACGCCGATGCATTTATTAAACACTTTTTTCCGACGGAGCCGACTGGTGCTTTGTTAGCCGGCTTGTGCAATATCAAATATTTGTACACGGACAATGGAGTCACGACCGCGGGGCAAGTTTAAGGTGAACAGGGACTGTCCCGGGCTCCCTCTGACACGTTGACCTCTGCCTATTAACTTTTCATGGTCTTTATGCAACACCGTGGGGCTTGTTAGTAACTGGTGGAACGATTGTTGCAAAGGTGACAGGTGATTAGCTTTTTTGTGGACGCAACGAGCTGGTATTGGCGGACAATCGATGTTGCGAGTTCGCTTTGTTGCGAGGTTCCAGGCTTTCGCTCCGGTTACGAGGGAGGTTCAGAGATTAAGTGAAGCGTTCAAGTTAATTTGTGAATTTCACGACACTTAGAGAGTATGATAGTTCAATAAACATAGAAATCTAAATAAAAAATTAGATAAATTTGGAAGGAATACATTGAAGATGAATTTTTCGAAACAAAACGTCTTAATGTGGATCGGGCTGAGGCAATACAGTATTAGAGGTCATGAAGGCTTGCAAAAAATGTAATAAAATTTCCAGGGCCGTATTTAAAAAAATGTAGTTGATGGTCCTGGAAAGACGAAAGGTTACATATGAAAATTGATTATGCCAATCGGTAGATGGCAAAAAATTGGCATGAGAAATGTCTATTCGTTAGCGTCGTGTTCCTCAATTCATTATCATTATTTATTTTTTCCACTACTAGCCTATAAGCGCACCACTATCGATCGACCTATCTTTGACGCGTAAACTTAACTTCTATCTTTTTGACCTGGATGAATAATGATGATCTTGATTTATTAAGCAAGGTAAATAATGAAAACAACACTTCATAATTTTGACACTTGACAGTTATAGAAGAACCACAGCACGCAGAACATGGAGGTTATGAAACACGTTTTTAATAGATAGAAAATATCCAGAACATGTCAACAGATAACTATTATCATTTCCACGAACTTATCGGAAATAATAGTCAACTGTGCAATTGTGGCATGTCATATTGATGCCTGCTCTTCCAATGTTGAGCGACGTAGTAGTGGCACCAGCAGCATTATTAGTCTAAACGGTATCTGTTTCAAAGAGTCCATATTTGGGTGAATCGTATATCCACGGAGATTTTTGGCTTTTTGGCTTTCAAATATCACTCGAAATTAAAATTTTTCGATGCGCATAAAAAAACGTGGGCTTAACTTTTGGCGGCACAATATGTTAAAAAATAATCTAAGCATTAATCTAAGCACCCACTGTGAATTTTGCTAAATCCTTGTTTAATGTTTATGGAAACAAGGCCTAAACTCTATTAACCTTGTTTATCAGGATATTAATCTAACCACTGATTTTGTCATTTATATAATACTACATATTACATAACAGTAGTAGTAGTATTACATATGGATTTTGTACAGCATTGCTTTATAAGCTACGCTATCTAGTAGGAATCTAACAAGACACGGACCCATTTCTTGGTTGCTTATATTCGCCAAATCACAAAATAAAACGACTGTAGACTGTAGGTCCTTTTGTATCTTTTCAAAATCTCGAAATTTATGCTGCATGATTTAGTGCTGTTGAGTAGCAATTAATATACTCCTGCTAGTCCTGCTTGCACCTTGCATAATAAAATTCATATAAGTAACTAAATTTACTCATAATATGATAAAATTCTTGGAATTTATTTTCAAATCAACGTAGGTACTATGTTGGTAGCCATGCTATTATTGGCAATGTTGGCGATATTTGTTGCCAGTCAGCGTTGGACTGCCATCTGGTGTCAACCTATCGAGTACAGCCACGTCACTTAAAAATCGGTTATTGTACATCAGACTCAAACAAAAAGGCTTGAACCATGAATGCTTTTAGGCTTACCGGAGATTTAGCTCACTTAATAGCTATAATAATCCTTTTACAGAAGATATGGCATACCAGATCGNATTAATTACTAATTTTCGACATATTTTGAAAATAATTGTTGTTTAAACAATTTTAGAATATTTAAATAAATTTGTTTTTGATCTTTAATAAACAGTATATAAGTTTATGCACTTAGTTTTGATACAATAAAAAAATAAAGTTGACAATTAAAGGAAGTTTAAAGATAAATAATTATCGGACTGTCCAAAGACTAATAATTATTAACGATAGGCATTTGAAAATACGCTAATTGTATTTTTTTAAATCGCGAGACATCGATTTAAAAAAAAACCTTAAATTGGACCTCTAGAAGCTGAGATACTAAAAATTTTTAAGCGCGTCGCGGTTTTGAACTCGCCTATTCAATTTCGAGCAGGCCGAAGCGGCCGCGCTCTCTGTTTCCCCCATCACCACCACCCGTACGATTTTCTTGAATTTCTCGTTTGCATAAATGACTAATCACGTTTTACAGTAGGTTGCCAATGAAGAAAAGTATTGTAATCTTAGACCTGGTAAGTACTCGGAATACCAAAGGTATTTTTCGAAAAATTAGCCCGGATGTCCCAGTACATTTAGTGTAAATGACGATTAACTTTGATCGGCTGTAACTACGTAATTAATTGACCAATCGATCTGTTTTTTTTTAAAGAAGCGTTTTTCCAACAACTTTTAAAACCTATTTTAAAAAATTTGTTTGAATATTCACAAACTTATTCTAATTCATGTTTATAAGTACAAAATTCGACCAATGGTTAAACAAACGCCAGAGCTCTCCTAATTGACGGATTCAAATTGTTCAAAAAGCGTTTGAAAGCTTGAGAGACCTTCTATATGTGATTAAATTTTCAAGTATCCTTGGTTTTTGCTGTGCAAAATTTTGAAAATTTGCAAATTTGGATTGCAAAATTATTATGCAAAATCTATCGAACCGATTTTGATGAAATTTGGTGAGATGATTCTACATAATATGAAGTTTTTTTGAGCCAAGTATGAAAGACCTATACCCAATTACCCCAAAAAAAATCCCTAAAAAGTAATGTTTTTTAACCCCATAAGCATGATTAATTCGATTTGTAACTAGTCATATTTTGTAAAAATTTTAATTGCAAACATTTTTTCCTCTTCCATTTTTGCCTAAAATCGACTATTGAAAAGATATATAATTAAATAGGAAGAAAAATATTACATTGTTCGAATTTTTTTAACATATTGTGCCGCTAAAAGTTAAGCCTACGTTTTTTTTATGCGCATAGAAAAATTTTCATTTCTAGTGGTATTTGAAAGCCAAATAGCCAAAGATCTCCGTGGATATACGATTCACCCAAATATGGATTTTTTGAAACAGGTACGGTACGGTGAAACAGTACGGGTACGGGTTGGTAAGGGCCTAACGTCACTTAAAGGTTACTATAATTCAATAAACATAGAAATTTANTATCTTTTTGACCTGGATGAATAATGATGATCTTGATTTATTAAGCAAGGTAAATAATGAAAACAACACTTCATAATTTTGACACTTGACAGTTATAGAAGAACCACAGCACGCAGAACATGGAGGTTATGAAACACGTTTTTAATAGATAGAAAATATCCAGAACATGTCAACAGATAATTATTATTATTTCCACGAACTTATCGGAAATAATAGTCAACTGTGCAATTGTGGCATGTCATATTGATGCCTGCTCTTCCAATGTTGAGCGACGTAGTAGTGGCACCAGCAGCATTATTAGTCTAGACGGTATCTGTTTCAAAGAGTCCATATTTGGGTGAATCGTATATCCACGGAGATTTTTGGCTTTTTGGCTTTCAAATATCACCCGAAATTAAAATTTTTCTATGCGCATAAAAAATACGTGGGCTTAACTTTTGGCGGCACAGTATGTTAAAAAAATTCGAAAAATGTCATATTTTTCTTCCTATTTAATTATGTATCTTTTCAAGAGTTGATTTTAGGCGAAAATGGAAGAGGAAAAAAATGTTTGTAATTAAATTTTACAAAATATGACTAGTTACAAATCGAATGAATCATGATTATTATTGTAAAAGTCGAAAAAATCGCCAAAAATTGGGGTTAAAAAATATTATTTTTTAGGGAATTTTTTTGGGGAATTTTAAAGTTGTGTATAGGACCTTCATACTTGGCTGAAGAAAGGTTCATGTTATGTAGAATCATCACACCAAATTTCATCAAAATCGGTTCGATAGATTTTGCATAACAATTTTGCATCCAGATTTTGAAAAAAAAAATTTGGTGTGATGATTCTACATAATATGAAGTTTTTTGAGCCAAATATGAAAGACCTATACCCAATTACCCCAAAAAAATTCCCTAAAAAGTAATGTTTTTTAACCCCATAAGCATGATTCATTCGATTTGTAACTAGTCATATTTTGTAAAAATTTTAATTGCAAACATTTTTTCCTCTTCCATTTTTGCCTAAAATCGACTCTTGAAAAGATATATAATTACATAGGAAGAAAAATATGACATTTTCGAATTTTTTTAACATATTGTGCCGCTAAAAGTTAAGGCCACATTTTTTTTGCGCATAGAAAAATTTTCTAGTGATATTTGAAAGCCAAATAGCCAAAGATCTCCGTGGATATACGATTCACCCAAATATGGATTTTTTTAAACAGGTACGGTACGGTGAAACAGTACGGGTGCGGGTTGGTAAGGGCCTAACGTCACTTAAAGGTTACTATAATTCAATAAACATAGAAATTTAAATAAAAAATTTAGATAAATTTGGAGCGAATACATTGAAGATGAATTTTTCGAGACGAAACGTCTGAATGTGGATCGGGCTGAGGCAATACAGTATTGGAGGTCATGAAGACTTGCAAAAATATAATAAAATTTCCAGGGCCGTATTTAAAAAATATATCGAACCTCTTTTGGCGTCAAAATGTAGTTATTTTTATGCTCTTCAAACTAACCTATAAAAAGTTGTGTATAATATATTTTTGGCGACTTACTTCTATCGCAACGATTTTAACAATTTGTACATTGAAACTTATTGGAATCAGTTCTTCTAGGTTTATACTAGTGAAATGAAATTTTATTTTGCATTGTATTTATTTAATTTTCTAAAAATTGTTGTTTTTGGTTCTTTAATTTTTTGTATTATGTATTATCAAAACTAGACGTTCCCATTGATGGGATTTGGAAAAGGAATGTTTAATAAGTTTATTTTATAATTACTATTTTCATAGAACTAATTTCTATTGTGTTTATTTTGTCTCGTACTATATCACCGTTTTTTACCGTTTTTTATAGTTTTCTTCCCTGTTGTTTTTTATTTTGTTACTAAATACTAAAATTCGTGGTACGATTGAGACTTGGTGTCATTGACATTGTTTTATGGGAGTTTTTACAAGTAAACATGGGTTCACCTTACGATAAATGCAAGGAAACACCGGGCATAACTTTGGCGCCAGCAACGACGATATGCGTCGACTTCCTTCGTTTAACGTGGCTGTAAAAGTTATATTTGTATCGAAATTCGCTTACCCAAACGGTGGCCAGGAACCAGAAAAACTAGCTCAAATTTTTTACCTAAATTCATTATAAATTTACATATTTTAAAAAGTTTATAAGAAACATGCAGCTCAAAAATCCCTATACAGGATGTTCTAATGAGCCAAACGTCACCAATATTTTTCACTATGAAAATCAAAGGGGGTAGTTGAAACAAGACTGTCGAAAAATTTAGAGTAATATAGAAAAAATTGATTTGAAATGAATGTATATTTTATTAAACCTGTATTACTTTTTTAATTAGAAGAAACATTTGTCTATAAAATTTTACAATTAGATTAATCTCATCTCACAGCAAAACGCTGATCTCAAAATCGAATATACTCACATCAAAAACTATTCTATTTCAACTATCTTCATTCTGGTGTTCTTAAGATTCTTCTCGCGTTGCCTCTGAATCTTATCAGCCAATTCTTGGGCAACAACGTTGTTAGGGTCTCTGCGAATCACAAAATTGACGCATTCCATAGCTTCTTCGTACATCTTCAAACCCTCCAGAGCTTCTGCCTTTCTCAGGCGAGCTTTCAAGTTGCCACTGTCACTCGCAAGGACTTTGTCACAATCATCTATAGCGTTCTTGTATTTTTTCAATTTGACGTAAGTGACAGCTCTGTTGTTTAGGTTGTCAACTGACGGTTTCGCGAGGACGCTGTGGGTGTAGCAGTGGAGGGCTTCGTCATAGTCTCCCTCTTTGAAGAATTCGTTGCCCTTCTCTTTCTCGCGGTTGGCTTCAAAGATTGCCTCGGCTTCAGTACCAAATTTGTTGAAAATGACTCCCCTTCTCTTAGGTTTCTCTTCTGTGGCAGCTTTTCTTTTGTTCTCTTCCTCCAAATCCATTTTTAGTATTTCCGTGTCTGGGTCATACTTGTCCCAAGCAGAATAATCTGTAGATTTAATTCTCTTGTCGATATTCTTTGTATCTTTATCGTCGCAGAAGCTTTCTTTGTACTCTCTAACTTTTGACTCACATTCGACGGTATTCGCCTTCCTCTTCTCTAGTTCATTGTTGTGTTTAGAAATATCCGTCATCCAGGATTCTAGGTCGTTGTAAATTTCGTTCATTTCATCTTTAACTAGGTCATTTTTGTTCATTACTGGTTCGTTTTTTCTTAACAGTATGCTTTTAGGTTTGATTACCTCCAATCGTTCTTCCGCCGCTTGTTTCAGATGAGGAAAATATCCTTCTTCTCCTGATTTAAGGACGTGTAGGATTTTCTCCAACTCCTTGCCATCGGTACATTTCTCTATGTACTCGTATTCGAAGTTTTGTATGGGAATCCTGTATTTTGACAGTAACGATTCTTTTACGGGGAGTCTGCAGGACTCCTCGTCTTCTACTAGTTTGGATAGATCGTCTACGGTGGACATTGCGATTATTTCTCACTGTTTGTCTTCAAAACTGTTGCAATCACTGACGTCTTGTCGCGACATAATATTCGAAACTATAGTAACCGTCTCGACGCTAGTATTGATTTAACAACCTTAAAAAGTCTAGGGAACCTCCCGAGAGAAAGCGAATGCTTTGTGGCAAATAGAAAGATATTACATATTCATTTATTTTAAAGGATGCCATTTGTACCTATACATATTTTGTTGGAATATTGACAGTTATTCAAATAAATTGCCAACGACATGTTTTATAAAGTTCTACAATTTTGTCAGGTTTCAAAAAAAATTAAGGAGCCTCGAAAGAGTAGAGAAAAATTTTGTTTTTGTTTTTTTTTCTTTAAATATGTAGAAAGCTGCAAATTTGAAATTACTTACATTTTCAATAGTGTTTTGTATACTAGAGATTTTTAACGACTTTATATATAGAAATATGTAGGATTTAAATCGGGTGTTTGAGGAGGCCAAAACTAATATCACGGTCTATTTAACAATTTCAATATGCTTTAAATATTGTGCTGTGTCATTAAAATGGACAGGACTCCTATCATGCATAAAACAAAACTGAACTGTCGATCGAATCGTCGCGAAAAATATTAGTAATAAAAAATATATGAAAATGTACATACATATTTGCATTTTTTCCTAAAATAGAGATGTTCACACATTTGCAATCGAGTTTTACTTCTAACTTTAAAATATATGATAATATGAAGATATTAAAAAATTATGAATATTTTTTTATTTGCAACTCGATGTTATAATTTCATTGTTTATGTTCAACTTAAAAGAGCACTTTTTCTATTCGCTGTTACATTGTGTGAGCCTCCTATCATGACGACCAAAACAGATAAAAGTGATACTACTGAAACAAAAAAAGTTAAAGCACTTAACATATAACAGGTAAAAGAGCTTCATCACTAGTTGGTGGTCCGTTCCGCAAAGTGACGTCACAGACACTAGTATCGTTTGCTAGTCTTGTTAACTTCGATGTTTTTATTTTCAGTTTGTTAAAAACAAGACAAATTTCAATCATTTTGACGTGTTTCTATTTCTTTAAAACTACAATTTTTTTTTTATTTTAATTGAAAAATATTGTCAACAAACGTATTGTTGGACTCATCGTTCTTAAAAAATCGTCTCGTGTAAACCAGGCTATAGGATATTACGAACATTTATCATTTATAAGACCTATCTCATTTGTTTTACTTGTTTGGAATCTTTTGGATACCTCCCAGAACATCCAAAATGATAAATTGGATTTTATATCGTTCATTAAAATTATCTTCCCATACAAGTTTTATTTTCATTTTTTTAATTTCAGAAGTAGTTATTGAAAAACGATTCGGACAAAGCTTCTTTCAAACTATTCCACGCTTTGATAAGAGAGGAGACAGACAGTCTTTTAGATAATGGCCCAATTTTGAATCGTTAATGGGGTTATATCTAGCTAAACACTTAAAAGTCTGTGGTATACTGGTACCTTTTTGATGTTGAAATGAAATATTTTATCGTTTCTAGACAGCTATAAATTTTAAAGTGAAATTTAAAAGGCAGAATAACGTATTTAAAACTACATTTTTTAAATTCTCTCACAAAAACTAAAAATAAATATTTTCGATTGTATTTGAATATAATTTCTTTCGATGTTTCTCAGCATTTTTTAACGCCGCAGCCATTGCGATCTAATTTTGAAATCAAATAATTTTTTTTTCATTTTCCGAACCAACACAGAACAATAGCCATTAGACATAGAAAGATCTTACTATTTCCCCATTTTAATTAGGATTACTTCTTCAGGTGGCTTACCTAGGAATGGATTTAAGATAGACAAATATTAAAAGAACAAAATATTTAAAAAGCACGGTAACATTAGAAAAAATTACATTTTGGTGTAGAAATTCTGTTTAATAATGGGACACTTATAGTCCAAGCGGTAAAGCATTCGGGCGTTTGTATTTGTCATCTGTTCTGTTGTACAGAGAAATCCCAAATATTATGTAGAATAAGAATCCGAGTTTGCCAATTCCAAAATAAAAATCAGGGCGGGAATGGGGAGACGCAGAGTAGCTGCGCATGGGTTTCAAAATGCGTATGCGCGATAAAAGATGTCTTTTCTCCGGAAGTAGTATTACCACTTATCAAGACGATTTTTTTAAATTTTGATGACAGAAAAAGGAATATGTCATCAAAAATCAATAAAATCAATAATTTTTGCACGAATTTTGAGTTTAAAGAATTATGCCACTTTCGTTTGCTTATAAAAAATAGTTATATTATTCCCGCTCTGCCGAGAAATCTCAGTGACCACGGTACCTTGCTTGATTTTTCTTTCATTAAGCTTTTATCTGCCGAAAATGCACTAAACGGATATTGAAAGTACTTGCAATTAGCTAGAAAAACATATATTTTTTTCTCGACTTTACGATTACATAAGCTATAAATTATTATTAACTATACGCTTCTATATTTCTGAATCTACTCAGTAGAAGGCTGTATATTGGGCTAAAAAGCAAGGAGTTACGACGTAGTTTTTATGTGTGCAAGATTTTGTCGATTGTATAGAAAATTTCCTGGGAAATAAATAATTGTTTAAGTATAGAGTAAAATGTTGAAAAATTAAAAAAAATCTAAATGGTTATAAAAATGCAAAAATAGGTATTTTTAATATTGATCATTGTTTATTTTTAAAAAATTGTGTGCCCTTTCTAAACCTTAATTTAAACCCACGGTACGCAATAAACTCTTTAAATTTTTCTTAATTAATAATCCTGTCAATCGAAAACCACTCTATCGATCGTTGCAAAATTTTAGGGTAGAATTAACAAATGTTTTAGTATTTGTTCACAAAGTTTCATCAATATTTATAAACATTTACTTATTTTAAAAATTGTTCCAAATATACATTCGATTTTACTATTTTTCACGCATTGTTAATGCAAAATTTAACTTTTTTTATGCGGAGTTGTAACTTTATAGAAAATCGTCAAATAAACAGAAAATAAAGAATGACTTTTTTTATTTAGGGCTTACATTCAATGTTACATGGAAAAATATGTCGAAAAACGGGCCATTTTTCGTTCTTTTTGTATGTTTCTTGTTCCCCTGAATTTAGCAATGGTTGTTTCGAATAGGCAAACTCGGATTCTTATTCTACGTAATATTTGATATTCTTCTTTACAACAAAATAGATGACTTCAAGTACAAACGCCAAAGCCTACTTTTACTGCTCTATCGCCTGGACTATTACTACCTGTTTACCACGTCACTGGTGATTATAGAGAAATTATGTCACCACAAGACATATATAATTTGGTTTCGTTAGTTCTTATGTATTTTGTATTTTAGATATCACGAAAACAGTAAAAAAATAAATTCGACACTGTTTTGGACTTTTCTACGAATGAATAAATATCGAACACAATAGTCAGTTACCAACGAAACAATCGTCTATAGTAGGATTGTATTCGATGCAAAGTAGAGCAAAAAGTTGTCGGTCTTTTATCAAAGGAAAATCGTGTCATCATTTTTAGGAGGCGTAAGATAAATCATTTCAAATTTAAAATGAAATTCAATGTAAAGTCTGAAATACCGCTGCATACGCACTGTGTTCTGGTAGTAGCTGTAGTCGCCCAGGTGCATCGAGTGTACGAACTGGTCGGTTATACGTCAAATACTAACCTGGCGAGCTTTGCCGTCAATTAGAGAGCGCTTCCAAAAAACAAGTAAACAATAGTGGCGCGTACAGAGGTAAAATGTGGTACATATGTGGAATTTAGGAAACAAATTGATTTATAATAAATTACATTTAAAATAAATAGTTTATGAGAATAAAGGAATTTTTGTAGGAACAAGAGTGCCAGACCTGAACTGATCCTCTCGTCCCTTCATAATGTATAAAGAAATTATTCAATTTGTAAAACCCTTAAAAGCGTACTTCATTGGTTCCCTTGACAGGCAATGATTTATTACTTTGCATCGAATATGATCCTACTATAGTCTCTAGTAACTGACGTCATGAATCTTAACCTTGTGTATAGGTACATTTCGTAGCCTCACATCGGTTGAACATTTTCAAATGATCAAAACTGCCTTATTTTTTGAAATATTTGACAAGACCATTTTTTATTGCACATTGATTTCAATTAAATACAAAAATAGCCGAACCTGGCTATTGCTTTACGCGAATTAATTTGTGAACTTATTTCTAATATGTTTTTTTTTTTAATGAAGAATTTTTTTCGCGCTCTCTTGCGGTACTTTGCGCTCACTTTTAAAGAAGCGCCTACTTTTCATGGCGCGCCCACAGATTAAAAAACACAGGATTTAATCAGAATTTAACAAATTCGTGAGACAGAATGAACCTAAATATCCTGGGGCAGATATCAGGGGCAGTTGTTTCACACAATTTGGCCGCGTGTGCAGGTACCCACGGAAATAGTCTAGCCTCTGTTCTGCATCTTTCACACACACACACACACTTAGCTCGAGCGGAAGTTGCAGCCGACTATCTTAAGTTCATTAACAAAATTAATACGGTTTAATTTTTCCAAGAACAAGCGCCTCTAATTACAGTAAATCACGTAAGCCACAAGACAGGACGTAATTAAAATCGTATCTCTGTGTATTATTGTAATTCTCCCAGCGGAGTGTAACAATTTTTCGAAGGCAACGTACTCCCGGCTCTCATATTTATTAATATCCAGCTCGGGCTATAATTGTAGGAATAATAGTAAGTAATTCTCTTTGTTAGAAATCTTGTTGGTTTATGGTGATTGCAGTTAATCGTGTTCCGAGCGGAGTCTCGCCGGATTTATGGGGGTTAGACTGGGAGGCGTAGATACGGGGGGTCCTCGATAAGTTCAGATGAAGTAATCTTTACAAAAATTGTGTACAATTTACACAATTTTTGAAGAGTTCAGTTTATTTCACTTGAAATCATTGAGGTGAAGTTGATATTAATAAAAAATGTGTTATACTATTATGTGTTACACAATAAAAGCAAATATTAATTTTAATCGTAAAAAAAGTTTAATTTATTATTTATTACTATTACCCGCAATCAAGTGATCAACCCTGAACAGTTTAAATTTGAGCAGAATCCGATCCTGAAACGAATATTTACTTGGGGTAGCGGAGGCTAGCTTCCTGTGATCAGTTAAAAACCTGTATTGATCCAGCGTAGCAAAGCCACAGCGGATCGAACTTTGTAACCCTTCAGATATTTGAATAACTGCACAACTTTGCAAATAATGAATAAACTAAGGATATTGACTGTAACTTTTTAACCTCAAAGTGTCCTAATGAAACCTTGATAATTTTAAAACGCTGCGATTTTTTTTCTAGTGCCCGGAATGTTTAAATTTGTCGTTTTGCTTAAAACCAGTGTAATAAGTAATTGTTCACTTTTTTTCATTTTTTAAAGTTTATGCAATATTTTATCTTTTTTCTTACCAACATTTTCACTTTTTTATCAAAAACCCATAATTACGACTTATAGAGAATACTTTGCAGTTTTCAAAACCCTGCTTGGATTTTTAGTACGACCATTATTTCCCGAGTAATTGATTGCTAAAGTCAAAAATGATTTTTTTTTCTTTGATCGACGATAATTCAGCAACAAATAATCGTACAAGGCTCCGGAACCGCTCAAATGAAAGAGAATTAAAGTATCTAAAAGAGCTTTAGTCTTTTTAACAGAACCAAAAATTTACAATATTTTTTCCATTGATTTTCCTTATGATTACTCAAAAACTTCTGCCGCTAAAAAATTTTAAACTGCAGATGTGAAAACTAGACACTTGAAGCTTCAATTTCCTTTTTTTTTGTATTCTCTCTACGACGATTTTCCTACAGCTCTTTGAAAATAACCCAAAATTAATTAAATACATTTCTGTGACTGGTGTATGTTATAAGTTCATGTAATTTGTTACACTGAGGTTTTAAGTAATGCTGTATACAAAAATATTATGTTCCTATTACAAATTCATGATATGACATTTTTACTTAAAAAATCCGAAAATTAAAAAAATCACAAAAAAATCGGAGTAGAGTATATATTACCTTTTGAATCATGGCAATGAATGATATCATTGTGCCAATATTTATCCTTTTTATTTGGTCTCAAAATTGAAGAGTTTAAAATTTCTGCAAAATAGTGAATGGTAGTTTGATGTTACACATGTTTAGTATAAAAACCATAACGCGACACGTATGCTCATGGTATCATTTTAATTGCTTTTTATAAATATTTCAATGTGGATAGTAAAAAAAATACACTTAAGATTTGGCAAAAGGAATTAACATTTCATTAATTCTTCAAATGGTTATTTATGATCTTACAACTGTCTTTCTTTGTTCAAATGCAAGCAATTTCAGTAACGAGTTTTCAGCTAAATAAAATTTTTGTTGACCTCCATGTCTAAGTTTTTAAAAACCCGCACGATGCTTTAAATGGGCCTCTAAATCGCAATTTTGGCCAACTTGAATGAATTTTTTATATAAGTTAGCTTGAGGTATATAATAACAATAAGTGACAGTATTTTTTTTCAACCCCCGGCGAGGGATGAAAAAAAATAGAATAAAGGGTTTTTTCAAGATAACTCAAAAGGGGTAAGAGCAAAAGCTAGAAAAAAAGTTTCGTATAAAAGTTGTAGCGAATTCCACATAAAAATCGTCTATTGACTTTTTCTTGTCCTATTAAACTTAACAGAGATAGGGAGGCTAGAAGTTAAGGGATGATTTCAGAGATTAAAAAAAAAATAAATTTATAATCATAACACTCAGAAAAATTAATGAGTTTTATAATTTTTTTTTCAATCTACTCTAAAAAAATGTAAACTATCTTTTCAGGGAAATATTTGTTTAATATTTAATAAAGAGATATATTCAATATTTCAATTTTTTAATAGTTAATTTTAATAATTTAACAACACTAAAACAATTTTGTTTGTATACCATTCGATATAGCGAACGAAATAACATATCTGTCATAGGCATGTCAGTTGTCCACGACTTCGGTACCATGAGTGCGACAAAGCGAACGTGATTTTTTTTCTTTGTCGTGGCAGTGTCGTAGAGCTAACTAAAATTCAAAAGGTAAGAAGGTAAATAAATTGTATCCGTCTAAAAAACAGAGAAAAATAAAATTTCGAAAGCAACTCTTCATTATTTTGAATAACACAGGTCAACATTCAGTTTGAAAAAAAATCACCGTATTCTACCTAGGTACCCAGGGGTTTTTGTGGTCGCTGATTCTGATGCTGAGGTGGGTTAAGCTTTATCCCGGCAGGTTCAAGATCATTTGAAGGTCAATCTAAGAGAAGGTGGTGGAAAAATTGTTAAAAAATTCATACATAGGTTTTTTGGGCCTCTGAGTTTGAATCCGAAGTCGGTTGACCACTATCACCCCATGTTCAAGGTCGTTTGAAGGTTGAAGTAAGAATAGGAGGTGAAAATGTTGGAAAAATTTTTTACGAATTTTACGTTTATCTGTCTGCTTCTTACCTGCACATCTGTTTGTTTGCTTGTTAGTCTGTATTTATGGTCCGCCTGTATCTTCCTGTAGATCTACCTGACATCCTGCCTTTCTACCTGTCTTTCTGTTGGTATAATTTTGTCTGTCTATGACAAATGACTAAATATTTCTAACTGTCTGTTTTTCTGCCATCCTCTGTGTTCAAATCCTGTAACTTAACCAGAAACCACGTGTGTGAATATGGGTGACTTGACTGACTTGGCAGACGAATTTACGTAAGCTCAAAATAACTTAAAAAACACTACAATCAAATTCACACCAAATTTTAGTAATTCACATTAAACAACTATACACTGTAAAAAAATCGATGTGAGTGAAAGCAATAAAGGTACGGAGTAAATCCATTGAGCGAAATTATTGAGTACATTTTCACTCAATATTAGGCATTTTGATCATTTTACTAATTCATTTGTGATTATATTTAAACTAAAACTGGGTACTTTCACTGAAATATAGGTACTCCTTAAATAAATACTTCACGTAAACTCGTATTTGGTGCACTTGTACCTAAATCAGAGTAAATGTCCTCATTACTAACTGAGTTTAACTGTATATTAATTTCGAGTAATTTATTGCTTTTGTAATCTCGACCACAGTTAATAGGGGCCCGTTAGATGCTCCAGAAAAGCGTGATCGCCAGAAGAACAGGCCTTAGCTGGCGGCGGCGGGTCTCAGCTGGTGGGTCTCAGCCAGGGCAGGAGGAAGTGAATTAATTTCAACACTGCATATCCTAATTAATTATTTATGAGTGATTTATTTTTGCACTCAATATTTAGTTAATTAAAAACGAAGTCGGACTAAAAAATGACTCAATTAAATTTAAGTCATATTTTGTCCAGTTACCCAGGGTTTTTACCTCCGAATTCTTTATAACTGAACCGATTGACGTGAAATTTTGACTGAATGTGGGGAATGCTTCAAGGAACAAAACTTATATAGTGCCGAAATGTGCTTTTGTCCTGGGGGTGGTTCCCACCCCTTCTTGGGGGTGGACATTTTTACGCCCAAAATAACCACAGGAATCGATAGAGGAGTCAATTCTAAGTAACAAATGTTATATAAAGTTTTTTGGATAATCCAATATTTTCCGAGTAATTCGTCATCGAAAATGTTGATTTTTTACTGAAAAAGTGCTTGTTTTCGGACAGTTTCTTGAAAATAGCTTAACGAAAGAGTTGTAGTGAACAAAAAGAAAGGTAATAAAAAACAAATCTAATGGCATTATTTTGTTTTTCTTTAATTGCAATATAAACCGACTTATGGATTTTTAAACATTATTATATGTTATAGCTAAAAACTAAATTGGAACCGGTTAACGTTAAATAACGCCAAAACCATAAATATTAGGAAAAAAACTGTTTGAACCTTTTTTAAAGTACTTTGAAAAACCTTTAAAATGTGCTATTTTAAAACTCTTTAGAATCAAAATTAACGGAAATATGATCGAAATAACATGATAGTCTCATTTTTTTAAAGAAAAAATTACTAAACAAATCAGTGCCTTTGGTGACAGAATTAAAAGCAATCCATTTACAGATTTCTTCATTTATGTTCTAAGAATATGTTCTGGGTCTTTGGCTGACTTACAAAGCATGATTTCGAAAAAAAAACTTAATTTTTGAATATGTTAATTATTCAAATTTTAAAAAAAAATCGATTTTTACGTTGTAACTTAAAAATTAAAGGGTGTACGAAAAAATACAAGAGTAAAAAAATTTAGCTTTATTTTTGCTGATGATTTTGCTTATTTTTATTATTCCTCTAAAATTAATATTAATCGAGATATCGCCATTTTAAGTTATCATATGAATGAGAGAACCACCCTCTTCGAGCCCTTTAAACCCTTCAAACTTAAAAATGAAGGGCTTAAAAAAGATCAACTCAACAATTCACGTAGCCCTTACAATTCCCTGCAAAATGAGCCTTTGTGCGATTAAAAATCTTATAGGTGATAATTTTAAGAAAATACATATAAATATATAAATAAATGTAAAGGGTAATTTTTAAGGGTTGAAAAGTTGCAATCGATTCAAAATTATTTTATCAGAAGGGAATAAATGTTGATTTAACACGAGTACACATTTAAAATGTTTCTACTCTTTCAATAAAATTTTTTCATTTTATTTTCGAAAGAAGGGGTATTTTTCAAGGGTTGAAAAGTTGCAATCGATAAAAAAAATTTTTTAATCAAGAAATCAATTTCAATTTGATAAGAATGCATGATTAAAACGTTTCAAGTTGAAAAAAAATTTTTTATATTATTTTCATTCAAAGGGGTGGTTTTTAAAGGTTTTTCCGGGTTGAAAATTTGGGATACTTTACGTTTCATGTTAGATAGCACATGAAATTACTCATACTGCATAAATAAAAAAGATTTGGTTACATAAAATGCTTAAATTTGTATTTTTTCTTTTTTTTCCAATAAGGGGTGGTTTTCACCCCTTAAGAACAAAAAGCACACCTAGCGCATATATAAGTTTTGAAGTGGGGGGTAAGATGAGCCTAATTCTAAATTTTGAGAAAAATCAATGCAGTAATAAAAAATTCGGAGGTATTACTATGTTTTCAGCTACAGTAACTGGGCTAATTAGAGAAAAAGTCAACTCTAAATTGGTTTTATATACTCAGAATAGAGTTAAAAGTCGCTCAATTGATAGTTAGCAGTAACTCGGATTTGAGTTAAACTCACTAATTTCTGATGCAATAGTTTCACTCACAATCAGTTGTACTCATACTAATAGAGTGAAAATTTCACTCATCGCGTGTGGACAGAAATTGATACAATATTGAGTAAAATTGATTGAAATTTGAGTGAATTGTGTTTACATGTACTAATCGTATGAAAATACCTACTGTATATGTATGTCCTCTTTATAGAAGGTTTTAAACAGTGCAGTTAGGAAAATACTATCCAACCGTATGTGATATTTTTTTACTCTATTTCCTGTTTGGATTAATTTCCTTATTAATGTTCCAAGTTTCAAAAATAATCGTAGATAGTCTTGATATCATTATCATTATTTGCGCTTTATAAAAGTTCTATTCATTATGCTTTTGAAATTCTAATCATATTTAATACAGTTTTTAATCTTATGGCGAAATTTTTATTGTTACGTGATTTCGGCACGTATACCTCAGTCAGGTGTTGAAATTAATAAGGCAAAAATAATGATAATTTAGTACTACTTTAGATATCGCAGATAAAAATCTTGTTCGAATATAAACAATGTGAAAGATTCATCTACTTTTGAGTAGGTACAACAGAGAAAAATAAATAATAATAATAAAGTCACTAGAAAGGGAAAAATAAATGTAAAGCCAAATCTTTAATAGTTTTTCTATCTGTACAGCGTTTGACGTAATAAAAATTAAATTCCCAAGAACTTCTATAATAAAGAGTCTTAGGTACATCAAAAACATATGCTTTCTTAAGTAAATATAAATTTTATTTATTTTTATTTTATGAATAAAAATCAGATAATTAATCACAGTTTTGTTATTCATTCTTATTGTTTCCATGGTGATGAAACAATTCTATTTATTATTTTTACACACGTTTTGAACATACGCTGATAATAGTAGGTCATGTGATTTCTACCCTCACTTGTCATGCTTTGTTAAAGTAATTTCCGCAAGTGCAAGGAGCCGATGCTCCTTACTCATGTGCGCAGTTTTTTTTATATATTTTCTATACTTTTCACAGTCTAATGTCATAATTGCCCTTTTAATCGAAATTATATGGTTTTATTACATTTAAATATTATCAAGAATGAAATTTCTTTGTTTTGTATACAAAGAGCGTTCCATAGTAAACATGACTTTTTAGAGATAAGAACAACAAAAAGTTATTTTGGCAAACCGATTTATTTTATTCAAAATAATCCCCTTTCGATAGCGATTTGCATGGTCTAAAACAATTCTTTTGGATGTCTGCTACATCCAAAAAACGTCGTCCTTTTATGGGCAAATGCATTTTTCCGAAAAGGTAAAAGTCGCGCGGTGCCAAATCAGGCGAATACGGGGGATTGGTTGACAGTTAAATGCGACATTTAGTCAAAAAATAGGTCACAAGTGTAGATCGATGGCCAATTTGACAGAAAGTCTGATACGACAAAAAGCGCCAAAAAATAGAAATTTGCAAATATCTGTAAAAGTAGTAACTGCAACCATAACAATGATTATATAGCTTGAAAGGAAATTTCAATCTGCATACGACAGAGTAAAAAAAATACAGTGTTCCATTTAAGTTAACAAAGTTATTTATAGCTGTTTGAAGTTATCAAAATGTAACAGCAACAATGAAACACCTAGTATTAAATGTTTTAACTTGTTGGTACCATAATTTAGCGTTATCTATGCCTTTTAGATGTACCATAAATTCGGCTGATATCACGCTCCTTAAAAGAGTTACTAGCATCTCCGCGAACCCTAGCATCTGTTAAATTTTTCCTTTAAAAATTAATATCTCAAACTTTACAACTCCTAAGGAATTTTTAATAAAGTGACCCTCAAATTTCAGGTAGAATCCGAAAATGCAATAATATATAGGGTGTCCCATTTAAAATAACTAATTTGGTGTCGACTTCCGGTATAACCAAATGTGCTGGAAAGTTCTAGATATTTTAATTGTGTTTGCCTTAAGGACATTAAAATGTTGCCAAATTTTCAAATTTTTCGGAGCAGTACTTTCCTAGATATCGATCGACGCAGTCCGCGGTTGGACACCCTGTATATTTGTGATAATTCATAATGTTACGAAATTATTCATGGGTAAATACTAAAATTATTTTACTTTAAAAGAAATTGCTGAAAATATGTGCTTATAGATATAACAAGTGTTCAAAGTTTGCATATTTACTTAAATGAAAAGCAAAAAATTTATCTAACGTCGCATTTTAATCCCAATTAGTATACAAGGACTTAACCTATGGCGAAACTGCCATGTCGTTTTTACACGTATATCGCGAAATATAGGTACAAAAATGTTAAGCAACAGTTTCAAAATACTTGCCATAATTTAGCATTACCGGTTATCTTATCTCAGGTAAAAATCTTGTTTATATTTAAACAATCACATTCTCGGTCATTTGTAGAAGATTAACTCTAATTTTATAATCAAGATTAAAAAATAAACAAACCATAATTTGACGTCATACAATAGTATTCAGCAGAACTGCTAGATCGTGGGATTGTGGAATTTTGAACAAATTCTCGTTTTAAAAAAATATGAGTACCTATATTCCACCTTTGGAAGTGTATAGTTCTTGAGTAATTTCTCGAGAGAATTTGTAAGTTTGAAGATTTATTTACGTAGCGTGCTACAAAATAAAATAAACAGATCAAGTATTATTTTAAGAACACTTTCTATATACACGAAGAAAACTGTGTATTAAAATCATGTATCAAAAAACACGTTTTAGTGCAACATAATTTTTAGATAGGTGAAAAAATTGAACTGCAGACACCAATTTTGTGTTATATGAACAGGGATATGTGAGAACTGTTAGATTGTGTATATTAGATTTTCAAAAATAGGTATTTCTATTGGCAATTACCTGCGTCGGAAAAGTAAATAAACTGTCAAAATTTTACAAGTGCAATGGAATAGAGTTTAACATTGGCTTAAAATGTAAACCATTGAAGACAGAATCCAGTTTTTTCCGTGTATTCGATTACTTTTTATACATTTTATAAATTCTTTGCTATTGTTGTTTAATTTTCTGCAAACTGAGACACAAAATTCGAAAGGTACGTAAAATCTTTAGACTGTATACATCACTCCGTAAATAGTTGCATGACAGCGCTGTGTAATCCGGTTAGGGCATATTGTTCCATTGTCTGGAAACGACTCAGTGGTTTTGTTTACAATTTTCGTGATTATTCATTCATTGTCGCCCGCTGGGCAGTGTTGCGCACTTCGGTTGGCCAAGCGATAGACTGCATACAAATTTCAGGATGTCCAACGTCCACCCATTGTGCAGTCACCAATTTGTCACAAAGTGTAAATATTTTCCGTGAGTCATTATTTTCTGACTTGGGTGACAACTTTGTTTGAGGATTGCTACAGACGGATACACCCAGTTCATAAATCACGGACATTTATGAAATAATAGACCTCTTTCTTTAGTTAATATACACAAAAAATAAGAAATTAGTACGAATCACACTTGTTTTGTTGCTCATGAATTGTGTTTGTGGCATTGTAGACGGTCCGAACTAGGTTCCGTTCGCTATTAATTGATAGAGCGCTATATATTTATATTGCCCGACATTTTATTTAAATTCGCTTCTGTTCTGAATCGGGGAAATGTAAATTATCCATAATAACATGCTACATACGAGTACAATTGCAATAATTACTAAAATTTGTTTACTATCGATGCTAGTTCGTACTTGTTCGAATTGAATTTGGAATATTTTATAGGAATATTTATGGACATTCATTTTAAAAATAGCCAATAAAATCAGGAAATGATATATTTCAGAATACTATACAGAATTCGTACAGTATTCTTAAAGTGAAGAAAATGACGAAATTGCGGATATCTGTTTAATTTGCCTAAAAAGTAAACGAATATTGGTTATTGAATACATTATTCAGTAATCTCCGGAAATCTGAATGATTTAGTGTTTAGTATTTAGAAAAAGTTTGTGAATATGTTCATGTTAATGAATACCGATTATCAGTATTCATATTCACGAATACGGTGTATTCACGAACATTGTTCTATTCTATTCTAATTTAAAAATAGTCAGTAAAATTAGGAAATAATGAACTTTTTTGTAAATATGCAGAATATAAGAATTCGTACAGTATTTATAAAGTGCAGAAAATGACGGAGGCGCTGATGTCGGTTAAATTTCGAATTGCATAAAAAGTTAACGAATATTAGTTATTAAATACATTATTCAGTAAATCCATATCTCCAAAAATCTGAATAATGAATACACTTTTTAATATTTACAAAAAAAATATAAATATATTCATGTTAATGGATACGAATACTAAACATTACTTAGTATTCATATTCACGAAACATTGTTCTATTCTTTTTTAAAAATTGTTAAATAAAATGAGAAAATAATGTACTGATTTTGTAAATATGCAGAATACAAGAATTCGTACAGCATTTAAAAAGTGAAGAAAATGACGGAGGCGCGGATATCGATTTAATTTAGAGTTGCGTAAAAGTAAACGAATATTGGTTATTGAATACATTATTCAGTAATTTCCGGAAATCTGAGTAATGAATACAGTATTTAATATTTACAAAACATTTATGAATATATTCGTGTTAATGGATAGAAATGGTAAACATTATTCAGTATTCATTAACGAATACGATGTATTCACGAACATTGTTCTATTCTGTTCTATTAAAGTAGTCAATAAAATTTGGAAGGAATGTACTTTTTTGTAAATATGCAGAATATACAGAATTCGTGCAGTATTTATAAAGTGAAGAAAATGACGGATGTAGGTTTAATTTAGAGTTGTGTAAAAAGTAAACGTTATCAGTATTCATACTCACGAATACGGTGTATTCACAAATATTGTTATATTGTATTCTATTTTAAAAGTAGTCAATAAAATCAGGAAATAATGTATTTTTTTTTCTAAATGTGCTGAATATGAAAATTCGTACAGCATTTATGATGTGACTAAAATGACGGAAGCGCAGATCTCGGTTTAATTTAGAGTTGTGTAAAAAGTAACCGAATATTGGTTATTGATTCCATTATTCAATAATCTTCGGACATCTGAATAATGAATACAATATTTAGTATTTACAAAAAGTTTATGAATATGTTCATGTTAATGAATATGGATGCTAAACATTATTAACGAATACGGTGTATTCACAAACATGTTCTATTAAACTGTGAATACGAGAAATATTAATTCAGTTTTCAAGATATCTCTGACCTTGTTTTAAGTAGAATACTTATCGTATATGTTTTTACATTAGTAACGAGTACAATTTTAATAAAAGCATGTAACTCACCCTACAGCTAAACTGGTTTTCATGCATATTTGATTTATTGTTAAAATATTGACAGCTAAATTGATTACCTTAACACCCATTAGATATACCTCATGGTATAATTCGCATATTGTTTTGTAATTTGTAGTTGCATATAGGTAAGTAATATTATTCAGTAAATTATTGATAGAAAACTCATTTTTAAAATATGTATAATGGTGTATAATTACAAAATATTGATTACTGTCAATTCGTGATTACTTATTATCCATAAAAACAAAAGTCTTGAATAATTTTGATGAATATTTATGTTTATTCATTTTCGTATTAGCGAATACAAATTTTTAAGTTTAATTCTAGTTCAAATTAAAATATACTTTCTTTTTTTTGAAGCTTTCAATTGTAAAAATGGTCAAATTATATTAAATGTAAAAAAGCTATAATCGCGATAAAAGGCTTAAACAAAAAACAGAAAATTTCATAAATGTGAAATTTTGAACAATATGTTTAATTTTTCTTTTGCCAATTTTTATTTAGCATTTTTTATTTATATCATTTACAATTCATATGTTCGTCGACTTCATCAATTATTTACAAAAATTTGTATTCTCTGACGTTGAGAGGTATTACATTTCAAAGATTACGTTTCAAATGTAACTAATATCCTTGTAATAACAAAGTATGAAAACATAACTTCTTATTCCTCAGGTTTCTTGGTACTGAAATTAAAATAAAGGTGTAAGCTTATTTTAAAAATTTATTTAAATAAAGGGAGCACCTTGAATCCAATAATGTATTTAAGGGTTTTACGTATCTATTTTATTTAAAAAAAGTATCATGTTCCTTTAGACTAAGATAAAATTAAATAAATAAATCGATTGTACTTGTCCACCAAATAAAAACACCCTATACACTTTTACACTTAGAAATAGAAATAGCAAATCTGATAATAATGAAGTATGAAATAGGTATTAACTCTTTTATATTATTTATTATGAGAGATATAAAACGTTGAAAATAGTTATCGTTTTATTACTAGGTAATATAACTGAATTTTCTGCATTCATATTTTATAATATAATAATCACAAACCGTCTTTATTGCGGTATACGTCCATTATACGTAAACATAATAGAATAAAACGTCTATTAATTTTTATGTGGCTCAGCCGTACAGAACGTACAAAACTCGTAAAGTTTTTCTATCAGTAATAACCCTAAGCGATTAGCGATAAGTCTATTTAATACCTCATTAAATGTTTCCTGTCCTAGTTAGGACAAAATAGTACAAGGGGGACCCTTGTGTAGCACCATTAACGAGGTCAACAAGGGGTCGTAACAAGAGGGGTAGAATAACTACGTCTACCATAACCCACGTTAAATTTTATTTGGATCTGATTTGGAAATATTACAGATATAAACTTTTTTAAGTAGGTCAACCCTTTCTGTTGCGTTTTGTTATAATATTTTTTGCTGCCAAATAAAAAATATGGAGGGTGGATGCAATGTTGAAAAAGATTTATAGGGGTGTGTACTGAATTCTTCTTCAATTTTTTATCATTGGGAGAGGACCTAAAATTGTAGATTCCCATGAGTTAAAATTTATAATAACAAGTAATAAAGGATCATATAAGTGTCAGTAAACGATTTTATTGCTTGCTATTGCTTTTATTTGTAGTTTTTTAAGGATGCTCTTTGTCAGTAGATGCCATAGTTATTCTTTGTGCCAGTAGAATGGACCAGTGACAAATAAGATACTGTGACAAGGTAAATAAATTTTTGTTCTATTATAAAACAGTTGGATACCAATTTAAAATTATATTAAATTAAATGATTCTCTGATTTAACTGCGTGTGTTACAAATAGAAACCTTTTAGTTTAGATTGGGATTCAAAGATTTCAAATTTATGTTTTTAAAGACATTGAAAAGTTAATATATGGATTTGTATCTTATTAAGATACCATGAAATAATTTTTCTAACCCAAATAAGCAACAGAATTTTAAAATCCCGAAAATGCTATTATTACTGAAACGTTTGGTAAATTCTTGGTTCTCTCGATTTTTCGGGTGCTCTGATATATTATTTGGTAGTGTAACGGAAAACGTAATATATTTAATATAATCTTGACGAAGAATATAGTGACAAAATAGATAGTATTCTAGTAAAGTGGCATCGTGACATATCCGAAGAGACCCATTTTATCACGTAAAAATGAGTTCTTTCCCGAGAAGACTTTTACAACGGAATCTGCCAGAAGGCTTACTGCAAGTCAATGGAAGGCAAACAGCGAAATCTATTTAAAATTGGATATGTTTGTGGAAGAGGGTAAGGCACCTTTAACGGTAATAGAATTTAATGTTCTGCCATCGAAATAAGCTCATAGTTTATCATAAAAATAGTAAAAAAAAAATAATGAAATTATATATTTATTACCTATCCTACCAGTTTGTTTTTGCAATAATCATCCTACTTCGAGATACGGTAAATAAGAAATAATGGTAAATGTGCGCTTTAATACTGTAAATTGTAATGGTTTCCGTTTTCTTGTAGTCTCACAGCTATCGTAAGTAACTTATCAAGCAACGACGATGAGTACATTTATATATTTATTTACATACAACATTGAATGCACCTCAACACATGACTGGGTGAACAACCTAACTTTATTTTCAAACAGTTATCGATAAGAAAGGCTGTTTGTTTTTACCTTACGAGCAATTGTCTCAGCGAAAACATCGCGATTTTTCTCAATTCAACGTCATTGTGCAGCTTTTCTTAGTTCCTGCTCGTACAAATGACTATGCAAATATTGTACAAGTGCAGATTGGTATCGGGAGCATTTGTCTGCCGTCATAACGTGCTTTGTCTTGTGTAAAAATAGTAGGCCGTGTTAAGAGCGACGACTACCATCTGGCTGAGGCACAGATAGATGGACTGCGATTACATATCGCTGACCTTTCATGCCGCGTCGGGTTTCAACCCCATATATCATTTTTGAGGAAACAGCCTAAGTGATTTTGGGCCCTTAAGCGTGCTGTCGGTTGACACGTGTTGTTGCTTCAGTGCCAGGGGGTAAATCTTTCGGTGATGTACGCCTGAAATTTTAATGGTTGCAACCCTAATGCTTTCCTTAATGTACCGGAAACAAAAAATTGGTATCAGTCCGCAAGTGTGGGCGCAAAAGATTGACTTCATTAAGTATAATGGTTAAAATAGAACTTAATTTGTTGTACAAATTCTTGATTAATATACAGGATGATTCGTATGTTATAAATTCTGGAGATTGTTCTTTAATTAATTTAGATCANTTATCACTTATAAGAACTTAAGGTGCATTTTTCTAAAAAAAATTGTTATGTAAGACATCGAAATTTTCACACCGTTGTTTAGATAATTATCACTGTCATCAATTTCGAACGAAAAAAATATGCGTTGTCATTTAAAAAAAAATTATGTCATCGCTGCCGTAAGTGGATTATCGAAAAAAAATTTTTCCACATAACAAGGTGCCCTGGATCAAATAAAAATCGACGGGACTCACCGTTTCTCGAAAAAAAAATTGTTTAACGAAAATATTAATTTTATGCAGAACTTTTTTACCACGCTGTATAAAAAAGTTAGTATTTTTATAGATTTCAGTACCTAAAACCTTGATGGTTTGATCGCTTTTTGCACCTGTTTATTCGTTTTATTGCGGCGTCTTTGAAAATACCCAGGTGGTATGACATAACATTCCTATTATTTGATAAGCTTTAGATTATTCAGTTATTAAATGTTTGAAATTATGTGGAAAACACTATTTATATTAAAGAATACGGCGCCCTTAATTTCAATGCTTGGCAAAATTAACACAATTTTATGTTATACAGGCTAATTCCATCTCATAGGACAATTTCCAACATCTTCAGACTGAAAGCCTCGTTACTGATTGTTCTGTTTATAAATAGGTGTTTTACTATTTTATATAAGCAACAAAGCAACAAATGTTATTCAATTCGTATAATTTTGCAAGAACTGGTAAGTTATAGTTTTTCCGAAGTCAGTTGAGCATGTATAGAAACGCCTAGCAATAAAATGTAATAAGATTCATAAGCGCCCCTAAAAAAGTTTTCTGCTAAAGGTTAAAAATTGTAATAATTTGTATATAATGTGTAGAAAATTTCTATTATATGTTCATTTGGTTAACAACGTATTTTAATTATTTATGTCCTCAAACAATTTTATTATATTGATGGTAAATTTCGTTTTGTGCTGTTTCAAAAGGTCTCCAAAATGCCATGTTGTAATAATATTAGTAAACAAAATATCCCACTTATTTCTCTCTTTAGCAATCGTAATATGAATGATTAATAGAAGGTGCCTATAATAAATTAAAATTACCTGAATCACGCCAAATTCCGCATTGCTGCACTGCACTGTTAGACAATTTGTCAACCACTTGTCAACAGCTGAGATTTATTGCCTAATCGTCCAGTTCGGCTGTCTGTGTACGCCGTTTGCCCGAGCGCGCATTCTTCAACTGAGCGTATATATTTCTACCACGTTTAATTCGTAAATGGGTATGGCTAAATAAATATGGGAACAAGTTTTTCAAATATTTCAATGCCGAGTTGCTGCGTTAACGACTGAACCTGGTACATACTGCCAACCTCTTGGTTCTTCAATTGAGATCGGAAAGACTATACCTATGTTTTAATAATTTCTATAATTTCTTTTGTGTATATATGTATTAAAACATAATTAAAGCTAGAAACAATTCAGAAACAATTGTTTCTTGTTCCTGCAAAAACAACTGAAAAAGAGGCTTTCAAATATATCTGAAAAGTTGACGAAAAAACACCGATTGGCGAAACTTGGACTATAAATTTAAAAATAAAATTTCATTGAATTGGTATACATTTTTATCACATTGGACACTGTTAAGAACACCTGAATTTCGACGCCACTGAGTAATTTGGAAATTGGATATGTACATTTTTGTCTTCCATTTTACTGGAAGAATGAGTTGTTTTATATTTTTTTCTTAGAAAAATAAATGCATTTAACCAATTTTAAAAATTTTCAGTAGAATTGAAATTGTAGGGTAATTAGGAACAGTATCTCTGCTGCACTGGTTGGAATCTATACCATCTTAACGAAATGTTGCTTTTAATTAATTATATCGCTCGAAGTTTCGTCTATCTAAATCGAACATCTTCAGAGATATTTGAACAAATATATTTTTTCTAGTGGTCTAAACCCTCAATTGCGATTTTACTCTTCTCAAGAAAACACACTGTAGCAACTGGATTGTTTTTTTTTAATACCCTGTGCTTTGTTTAAAGTCCTGATGTGATACATTTTTTGTTTTAGATTGAAATGTACATATTTAATGTTCAAGATATCTAATCTATTAGATCTTTATTGTATTTAACTTTGTTTTGAATGCTATTTTTATTGCTTGTACACAAATAAACATATTAAAGGCAGATAAAGATTAACCTTGTAAAGTTCAATCTTCAATTATATGTGTGAGAATATTATATTACATTCCTTCAAGGATAATAGAGCACCCTACTGACTGATCCTTATCGTTGTGCATTATTTCAGGCGTCCCCCGTGGGTCTTATTTGGGCCCTTTTATTATTCTTGGCGCGTATTAATGACATTATTCACTATAGGTAAAACTCTGGATTTTCATATTTTAGGTATTCCACTTTTTTAAATTCTGCTTGGGTATATGTAAGGAAATATAATAAAACAAAGGATTAATATAAAAATTGTTTATTATGAACAACAGCATAACATACTAACGATGATCTTCTCTCACAAATGCGAAGCTATGTACACTGACTTACACGATATCCAACTAACAATCTTACACATAATTTAGGAAACGAAATATACAACGACGTTATGTACATGATCAGTTCAAAAAATATACAGTGGGGTCAAATTTTCGCGAACCTGACCGAGAGATCACAATACTAATAATTCCGTCTAGAGCATCACGACATCGATAATAATTAAAACTGTACATGTATAAACTAATTACACTTTAAAGATAAATAAAATGGCATTGTTAAGGTAAGTTCGGATAGAAAATTATGTTTATTATCTGGTCAGTAACAAAATTAACAAACTCATCTGGCAGTGAACGACACACGAAATAATAAACATAACGATTTGGCCCTTAACTTTTCGCAGGAATTAAATCGGCAACATTTATTTATTGACATTTTTCTGGACGTCGCAACGTACCGACAACGTATCGGTTGCGTGTCGAACCTCAGCCTGGGCAACCTCGAAGATGTTATTTGTAAAAGTTGTTCTATTAGTTATTTGCTTGTGATATGCCGGGATTTGAAATATATACTTATTTTCGCAACATAAATCGACATTGACCCGATATCGAGAGAAAGGATTCACTTTACGTTTGGCGCTCGACGTGGGTGTAAAGTATAGTCGAATTATATTGAGAAATAAAAAAAAATAAACGAAGTAATGCAAAATAAATGTGGCCGACTTGATTTCGAACTTCGTCACCCCCTTACCAACCCAAGATAAATTAATTAACAGAACTAACAATTCAGTCTTTGTCTTTTATTTCCTAAAATTACACCGTGATGCTTTCGAACTCATTCAGTCCAAACCAATCGTACGTAAACAAGTAACCATGAGATTGAATTTAAAACGATAATATCAGCGAAAAAATGTACTTGAAGTAGAGATGAGGCAACAAAAGCTTTTAAGCGGAGATATACACAAGGGGAAAAACAACAAAACGAATAAATAAAAACAGGCTAAAAACTCTTGTTGCGAAACCCGTCTAAATGTGATAAACAACAACGTATAACAATACCACAATATTTAGGTACTTAGAATCTAGGTGAATGGCTTCAGTTTCCTTAAAAACTAGAACACAGCACATTGTTTGCACGTCGTCCCGAAAATTTCTTCGAAAATTTTTGGAACTAGTCGTAGAAGCTACATTCGGGCACCAGCTGGTCGCAGGCCCTGGAGGACCAGTCTCTGTCCTCCTTGGCCAGCCAGGGGTGGTAGAGGATGTCTTCTGATGTGAGCCGCTCGGAAGGCTCTCTCCTTAAAAGGGATCGGATGAGACATCTGGCCCTGGATGAAAGACACTCTGGGATGACGAAGTGACCTCTGGATATCTTGGCGAATAAAGATGCGTGCTCGGAATCGTTGAAGGGGTATCTAGAACAAAAGAAAATATTATTAAATATCGTTTAGTCCAATTAATAGTTCATGTATGGTTTGCCTTATATAGCCCTAGCTGTTTAAAAAATATATAAAATGTTTATAGTCGTTCGAAATTTAATACACGCAACTGCTTCTTGCATTTTGATCACGTCTCTTGATAAATTCTTCGTCACATGTTGATTATACAGCACATTTTGCCTTACAATGCATTGTTTCTTTGTCTCGTTTTTGTGGCAAACGTGAATAAACCTGCCCTATGTCGTAAAACTTCAAATATTTAAGTATATATACATACAACTTTAACTGGGGGTCAGTTTTTTATATAATACTAACCCGAAATGATCATTTTTTACATGAAATCAATATATATGATATAATTTGCTTATTTAAACAATATTTCTGAGTACTATTGTGAAAAAAGTATGTAACCCGCAAAAAAATTATCGTACAACATTTGAGGAAAATATTTTCTTCTTTCAAGAAAATTATTTATTTATTTAAATAGGTTCTTTAAATTTCTGCCCAGAAATATAATTTCTGACTTTAAAAATAGGCAGCATTTAAAATAAATATTTGATACTTACGGTACAAAATTGAATAGTTTTGAACAAATGATTGTATGTTTATACTTATTTTAAGAATATATTTGGATATATGTATTGCTCAGTAATAAAAAATATTTTGTCTCAAACTCACAACACCTAGTACAACAACTAGAATCGTTCGTAAGTTTAACCAATCATACATAGGTCGGTTTGGGACTTATTGATGGTCCTTACACCTACGCCATTCTGTGACCTGCTACAATTTTCTTTCAAGAAAACATAAGTTTGATTATAATATGCTACATTTATCTTGAATAATTCCTACATTAATACTAAATTTTAAATAGGTATATATATTTTAAGGAACGGGTAGTTTTGAAACAAATATGTTTGCAGTTTATAAACCAAACTGTAAGAGATATTGTGACTAAAGTCCCAGATAATAAATTTTAAAATTTTAAAAGATTTGAATTAAATTATATATATTTACAAATGATATAAATTCTAAAAAAAAATATAGATTACAGCAAATATTTCACATAGTTTGACGAAAGTATATACATTTGAATAGAATAAAATAACATTTACGACAAATAATTCCAACTATGTGCTCATTTGATCCAAATACTTTTTTTCAGTGTACGTAACAAGAAAAATGAGATTTGACTATGTAATCTGTATAGTTACGGTTAGAGTTTGAGGTTACAGTAGCCGGTATAAAATTATGAAAAGAAGGTTTATAAAAGAAAAAAAGTTTTTATGACGGAATTTTCAGAAAAAAACCATGATTCTAACAGTCAAAGATAGCTTCCATAAAATTCCCATTCAAAGCTATTTTACTGGGAAAAATGGTTTCTAATGGTAGAAATTTGTATTTTTATTTATTCTTTAGAAAGCATTTTCAAGCCTTTGATGCAGTTATTTTCTAAAAACAGCTCAAAAAACAGAGCATAACGTTGCTGCTACATTGTGTCGCGGAAAGAGATGAATTAAACTTTCAATAAAACAAGAAAACTACGGCCTAGACAAGTTGGTATTGTTTTGTTATAAAAATGATGAAACCCCTGACAATGGGTGTCCCAAATCTAACACAGGATTTGAATTGTGCGCCATTTTCGTTTCGAAGAGTTGGCAGCACTGTACAGGATCACATGTTTGTAAACACGTCGCGCATGGGCGAGTAAATATTGTGCGAATTCAATACAAATACGGAGAGTGTGTAGCTGAGACTGTGCGCAAATTACGTGGAATTTTCTGTAGAAGGAACGCCTCGAATGAAACAACTGTGAATAAATTAGTTGCTATTGAATAAACAGGTTCGGTTGCAAATGATAAAAAAATCAGGCCGGCCTCGTACTGGCCCTTCAGCTGAACTATTGCTACGGTGAAATCCACAGTTTATTCTGGTCAAATGAATACCATTTGTGAATTAAAAGCAGAAATTCCGAGAGTTATCAACGAAATTTAGATGCAGGTAAGCTAAAGCGTGATACAGAATTTTTTTAAAAGAACTCTAGTCATCTGATGGATACCCTCTTTCATATGTTGTCTTAATGTTTGTTGGTTGTTAATTTTGTATGTTCTCAACAAGGGACCAAACATTGTTTATACGAAAATTAAGCCATTTTTATTGATTATATCTGTAAATTATAGACTTAAAGTTAGCACGAACATCATTGTTGCAGGTACCTTATTTGGGATGCCCTGTAGGCGAACTTAAACGTTTAGCATATTGCCGCGACAATTTTGACAAAGCCAATGAAACTTGAGGTTGGATCTACCGATAGCACGAAACTGTTGAATTAATAGCCGAATATTAACTAATCCAGGAAAGGTGCGAGTCAAAAAAAAAAAACCGACCGAATAAATAATTTATAAAAATGTAAAACATCTAATGGACTATAAACGTTGCGTTTTAACCCCTCGATGATGACTTCCGATAAATGTAATGCGAAATAACACTTCCGGCCCGTAAAGACGATTTTCGTGGTGAAAAAGAACGTTATTCGTCCTCGTTTCTTTATTTCCCAAGCTATGATGCGTAACGGATGCAACATATGTCGCATCGAAATTATAGGGAGTCGGAACGTCGTACAGGTGAACCTCTTTCTTTTCTTATTAAACGCGTGGTATGCAACAGTTGGCTCATTAAAGCGAGGGGGTAGGGGGAGACTCGAAGCCATATGCCGGGGACTGTGGCAAGCCAGCCATTGTTTTCCCTTGTCAAATCGGCGAATTTTTAGCAACAGTCATCACCGAGCCTTTAGAATTTATTGCTTTTACTCGAATATTTCCTATTTTCCACCGATAAGTACACAAAGGATGATTTAATAGACTGAAAGCTGATGTCAGATCAGGATTATGTGGAGATTGAAGTGGTACTTCANTTTTTAAAATATGTATAATGGTGTATAATTACAAAATATTGATTACTGTCAATTCGTGATTACTGTCCATAAAAACAAAAGTCTTGAATAATTTTGATGAATATTTATGTTTATTCATTTTCGTATTAGCGAATACAAATTTTTAAGTTTAATTCTAGTTCAAATTAAAATATACTTTCTTTTTTTTGAAGCTTTCAATTGTAAAAATGGTCAAATTATATTAAATGTAAAAAAGCTATAATCGCGATAAAAGGCTTAAACAAAAAACAGAAAATTTCATAAATGTGAAATTTTGAACAATATGTTTAATTTTTCTTTTGCCAATTTTTATTTAGCATTTTTTATTTATCTCATTTACAATTCATATGTTCGTCGACTTCATCAATTATTTACAAAAATTTGTATTCTCTGACGTTGAGAGGTATTACATTTCAAAGATTACGTTTCAAATGTAACTAATATCCTTGTAATAACAAAGTATGAAAACATAACTTCTTATTCCTCAGGTTTCTTGGTACTGAAATTAAAATAAGGTGTAAGCATATTTTAAACATTTATTTAAATAAAGGGAGCACCTTGAATCCAATAATGTATTTAAGGGTTTTACGTATCTATTTTATTTAAAAAAAGTATCATGTTCCTTTAGACTAAGATAAAATTAAATAAATAAATCGATTGTACTTGTCCACCAAATAAAAACACCCTATACACTTTTACACTTAGAAATAGAAATAGCAAATCTGATAATAATGAAGTATGAAATAGGTATTAACTCTTTTATATTATTTATTATGAGAGATATAAAACGTTGAAAATAGTTATCGTTTTATTACTAGGTAATATAACTGAATTTTCTGCATTCATATTTTATAATATAATAATCACAAACCGTCTTTATTGCGGTATACGTCCATTATACGTAAACATAATAGAATAAAACGTCTATTAATTTTTATGTGGCTCAGCCGTACAGAACGTACAAAACTCGTAAAGTTTTTCTATCAGTAATAACCCTAAGCGATTAGCGATAAGTCTATTTAATACCTCATTAAATGTTTCCTGTCCTAGTTAGGACAAAATAGTACAAGGGGGACCCTTGTGTAGCACCATTAACGAGGTCAACAAGGGGTCGTAACAAGAGGGGTAGAATAACTACGTCTACCATAACCCACGTTAAATTTTATTTGGATCTGATTTGGAAATATTACACCCTACGGTTTAGCTGCATTGAAAGGAAGCTTGGTATAGATATAAACTTTTTTAAGTAGGTCAACCCTTTCTGTTGCGTTTTGTTATAATATTTTTTGCTGCCAAATAAAAAATATGGAGGGTGGATGCAATGTTGAAAAAGATTTATAGGGGTGTGTACTGAATTCTTCTTCAATTTTTTATCATTGGGAGAGGACCTAAAATTGTAGATTCCCATGAGTTAAAATTTATAATAACCAGTAATAAAGGATCATATAAGTGTCAGTAAACGATTTTATTGCTTGCTATTGCTTTTATTTGTAGTTTTTTAAGGATGCTCTTTGTCAGTAGATGCCATAGTTATTCTTTGTGCCAGTAGAATGGACCAGTGACAAATAAGATACTGTGACAAGGTAAATAAATTTTTGTTCTATTATAAAACAGTTGGATACCAATTTAAAATTATATTAAATTAAATGATTCTCTGATCTAACTGCGTGTGTTACAAATGGAAACCTTTTAGTTTAGATTGGGATTCAAAGATTTCAAATTTATGTTTTTAAAGACATTGAAAAGTTAATATATGGATTTGTATCTTATTAAGATACCATGAAATAATTTTTCTAACCCAAATAAGCAACAGAATTTTAAAATCCCGAAAATACTATTATTACTGAAACGTTTGGTAAATTCTTGGTTCTCTCGATTTTTCGGGTGCTCTGATATATTTGGTAGTGTAACGGAAAACGTAATATATTTAATATAATCTTGACGAAGAATATAGTGACAAAATAGATAGTATTCTAGTAAAGTGGCATCGTGACATATCCGAAGAGACCTATTTTATCACATAAAAAGGAGTTCTTTTCCGAGAAGACTTTTACAACGGAATCTGCCAGAAGGCTTACTGCAAGTCAATGGAAGGCAAACAGCGAAATCTATTTAAAATTGGATCTGTTTGTGGAAGAGGGTAAGGCATTTTTAACGGTAATAGAATTTAATGTTCTGCCATCGAAATAAGCTCATAGTTTATCATAAAAATAGTAAAAAAAAAATAATGAAATTATATATTTATTACCTATCCTACCAGTTTGTTTTTGCAATAATCATCCTACTTCGAGATACGGTAAATAAGAAATAATGGTAAATGTGCGCTTTAATACTGTAAATTGTAATGGTTTCCGTTTTCTTGTAGTCTCACAGCTATCGTAAGTAACTTATCAAGCAACGACGATGAGTACATTTATATATTTATTTACATACAACATTGAATGCACCTCAACACATGACTGGGTGAACAACCTAACTTTGTTTTCAAACAGTTATCGATAAGAAAGGCTGTTTGTTTTTACCTTACGAGCAATTGTCTCAGCGAAAACATCGCGATTTTTCTCAATTCAACGTCATTGTGCAGCTTTTCTTAGTTCCTGCTCGTACAAATGACTATGCAAATATTGTACAAGTGCAGATTGGTATCGGGAGCATTTGTCTGCCGTCATAACGTGCTTTGTCTTGTGTAAAAATAGTAGGCCGTGTTAAGAGCGACGACTACCATCTGGCTGAGGCACAGATAGATGGACTGCGATTACATATCGCTGACCTTTCATGCCGCGTCGGGTTTCAACCCCATATATCATTTTTGAGGAAACAGCCTAAGTGATTTTGGGCCCTTAAGCGTGCTGTCGGTTGACACGTGTTGTTGCTTCAGTGCCAGGGGGTAAATCTTTCGGTGATGTACGCCTGAAATTTTAATGGTTGCAACCCTAATGCTTTCCTTAATGTACCGAAAACAAAAAATTGGTATCAGTCCGCAACTGTGGGCGCAAAAGATTGACTAAAGTGAAGTTTCATTAAGTATAATGGTTAAAATAGAACTTAATTTGTTGTACAAATTCTTGATTAATATACAGGATGATTCGTATGTTATAAATTCTGGAGATTGTTCTTTAATTAATTTAGATCAAAAAAACAAACGAAGAATGTAAAATTGGTTTTGGAAATACAAGGTTTTGAAGTATAAAAAATACCAGAATATTTACAATGTCGGAAATCATTTTTTTTGATAAGTAGAATGTATTAATAGTAAACATGTGCAATAATCAAAACTGTTGAAACTGACTTATTGAGAATTTCTGACCACTAAGATAAAAGGACGTAAATTGTTGTGGTTGTAGATAGCTCGCCATCAGTCTTTTGTCACAGAAAACCTGCTAGTTTAATTTTAGGTTATAATTAGTTTTGCGTCTGTTTTTATTGCTGAAACGTGTCACTTTTATTGTTTAATTTTCGTGCAGAATCATTAGTGAATTCACCCTTATGTGAAGTCATGTATTTTTCTAGATTTTTATTTTTAACTGTATTTTTTTCTTGTGAAAAAAGTTTGTCTGGTACCTATGTATATGTGTTTGTGTTAATAAGAAAAAAACAGTAAAATTGCCCTTCAATACAGTAACAATGAATTGCAATAAATTGCAATGTACAGTCAGTCGAGCTATCTATCGAATCAGCGGTTTTAAAAATGTTTCTTCTTTTATCGTGGAATTCAGGCATATCTTGTCCAAGTTTATAAACACTCTGCATATTATATTTAGAAACTACAAAAACTCTTAAGGTGGCCATATCCCTGGCCGAGAAATACTCAAAATTTTGGCGTTTTTAGGTACTGAAATCTTGAAAAGTAAAATGTGTAGAATAAAAGTAAGCACAAAAATAAAATTCTTGATGTCCTGTCTATTCATTGTTACTATTTAAATTTACTCAAATAAAATAATAACTAAAAAAAAGCGTTTGTAAAACATGCATTTGCTGTGATCCTAACACCACATTTTAAGAATGTGGTGTTAGACTATGCAAGTAAATGTTTTAAGAATATTTACATGTGGAGTTATATACAGCGTGGTAAAAAAGTTCTGCATAAAATTCATATTTTCATTAAACAATTTTTTTTCGAAAAACGGTGAGACCCGTCGATTTTTATTTGATCCAGGGCACCTTGTTATGTGGAAAATTTTTTTTTTTCGATAATCCACTTACGGCAGCAATGACATAATTTTTTTTTTAAATGACAACGCATATTTTTTTCGTTCGAAATTGATGACAGTGATAATTATCTAAACAACGGTGTGAAAATTTCAATGTCTTACATGACAATTTTTTTTAGAAAAATGTACCTTAAGTTTTGAATATACAATAATTTGCTGTTTAGGGATCAAATGCCTTAGAAAAAAATTTATTCGGCAGAAAGCATTTCAGATAACTTAAGTTGCAACTGGTGTTATGTAATTATTTGCGGAATTATTCATCAGATATTGTCAGGATCCTGATTAAACTGCAAAATTTAGAACCAAGTTCAACCGCACAAAATCCAAATAGTATGTAGCAAATTAAGGTCGACTTTTTGTCTTCGAGTTCGCCGATAAATTCCTCAAAAAAAAAANATAGGAAAGTTTTCGAGTAAATGACGATTGAATGTTAGAAAACGTAAATTTTATTCATTAAAAAAATAACAATTCCTATGTCAAGCAAATACAATTCATTAAGTTTTCTACCTAAATTAAGTGTTCAATATGCAAGTCTGTGTAGAAATTCTTCTTGCACATGAATTATTTCTGGGGTAACTCTGTGTATTTCATCTATAATACAATTTTGGAGTTCTTCTAAATTATGTGGTCTATTAACGTACACTTTGGACTTTAAGTAGCCCCATAAGATGTAGTCCAGGGGTGTAAGATCTGGGGATCTCGCGGGCCATTCTATCGGTCTTCGTCTGCCAATCCACCTCCTAGGAAGACAATTATCCAGAAAATCTCGAACAGGGCGCGCATATTGCGGAGGTACACCATCTTGCTGAAACCATATGGTGTCATTAGAAATATCAGGGTCATTATCGTTAGGAAAAATTACTGCAAACGCTGGAGCAAGGTCACTTTGTAAAAACTCTATATATCTTTCTCCTGTAAGGGTTCCTTCAAAGAAGAAAGGCCCTACTATTCTGTTGTCAACTATTCCAGCCCACACATTTAATTTCTGTGGGTGTTGGGTATGTGTCTCTGCCATCCAATGAGGATTTTCCCGATTCCAATACCTGCAAGTTTGACGGTTCACTATACCATTGAGACAAAACGGGGCCTCGTCTGAAAAAAGTATTTGTCGGTATAAATCTCTATTTACTTGACATAAATCCATCATAATTTCAGAAGAGTGTAAGCAGGCGGTTGGGATCGTTTTCATCGAGTTCCTGCACAAATTGAATTTTGTAGGGATGATATTTTTCCTCCCTCGGGATACGTAGCACTGTGGTCTGACTAATTTCATTGTTTAATGCAACCAATCGTGAAGTATTATGAGGATCATTTACCATACTTATGAAAATGTTCTGTTTGTGATCTTCACTAACGCTTGGACGTCCAGATTTTGGAATATCTACAACATTGCCAGTTTTTCTAAATTTAGATTCTATCTTACCGACTGCTGATTGGCTGATATGGCGATCTGGATGTTTTTCATTAAATAAATCGCAAACTTCCTGCTGCGTTCTAGTCTTATCCCCGCATCCGATAAGAATTAAAATTTCAATTGTTTGTGTGATAGTTAAATGTGCCATAATACTTTAAATTCAACAATAATTTTTATATCGCTTACAATACTTAGAAAGTCGGTATCACAGTGACACTTTGTAAAGATTTACACCTACGTGATCCATAAAGGACTTCAGGCATTTCGAAAAACTAAATTTGATAACGTTTTTGCTTTATTTTAATTGATTTGGAATTTCTAATATTCAATCGTCATTTACTCGAAAACTTTCCTATGTAAGATTTTAATACTATCGGATAGACAATGAAACGATCTTTCAGAATCTAGAAAAAAAATAGGGGGTTGCTATTTAAAAAAATATCTATGACGTCATTACTCGAAAACAAATGACGGTTGAAAATCGTCTTTTATGCTAAAATATGTATTTTTTAAATTAAAAATCGACCTGTTCGAGGATTTCTCCCAAAAAAAATTTGTTTCGTTTGTGCTGAATTTATTCCATACTTTAGGCGCGTATTGTATAAGAAATAATAAGCATTGGTCATTTGCACTCAACTACGTTTACAATTTTTGCAAAAATCTGATGTTATAATAAGGTTTTGATTCAAGATTTGCATTGTACTGCCAATAGATACTTATTACGATTGGAACTATAGTATCTTTATCATGTACCAGATTCAGTTCATCAACTCGATAAGTAGAACACATATACTGGGAGCTTTGTTTGCTTCAACAGAAACCATATCTTTTGGAACAAATTAAAGAAATTTTGATGATCCGTGTACTCTGTAGAGGCTAGAAAGACACAGTTGACACACAGCGACATTCAAGAACTATAGCAATAATCGAAACTTCAGCAAATTTAAAAAGACAAAAAATGCAATGTTCTTAGTATCGAATATGTTAGCAAGATTAGAAAATGTTCATATAATGATTCATACTTATTTTTATTTTGTGCAGATACCTGTTACCTACTCTGAAGAGTATTAATAAACACTGATATTGCGGTTTTAACCAATCTGGAATAGATACCGCGTTAACACGCTATTTACGTCTTGGTCTAGCGGTGAGAGAAATCTCAGTTTTTGCCCAAGCACAACTGTTTAGAATTAGACCATTTTTAAGGAGGATGCTTCCTACTTCGAGTTTTTCCTAACACCGCGCTCGGTTTCCGTAACGAGTGGGAAAGAGATGCGAACCACCCGTCCGTATCCCCTTAAGAATGAAATATAAGGAAGAATAATTCTTAGGCTTCACGGTTGGATTACCATAAAAAGTCGGTATATTACAGGCAGTGATTTTTTATCATGTTTAGTTACGCTCCGTGAGCCGCACTCAATTTTATAATCGGGCCTTGAACTTCTGAGCTTTGGATTTGTCGATTTTATTTATTATTGGGACAAAGGGATTTCGTAAACGGATACGCGATTGACCGCAGACCGAGAGGTAGCGCGAGACGCTGGCTGCGCTAATGTTTTTCGCCATTTAAGGACATCTCCGTAGGACTGGATCTGCACGTGGTCGAGACACGTGTCCTTACTCTTTATTCATCAGCTCGATTTTCATATGCATCGCGGTTTCGTGCAAGACGTGAGTCGTTCTCCACCGCCATATATGTACCTCGAACCGTAATATCCATCGGAATAATCACAAAAAATAAATTGAATTGCTTCTTTAAAAAGTCTATGTAATCTGTTATTGGGCTTGGACAAAACAGAAATCGATTTCATTGTTTGAGAACATCAAGTAACTGAGGATCTGGATATTTCTCAAACGTAAATTTTACTAATGTTTCCATTTTAAGTTTTCACTAATGTTTCGACTTTATAAACCGTCAACGCTGATATACGCAACTGTTAGGGAGAACATTGTTAACATTGCGTCTTATACATTTAAATATACCGGTTCTGACACTAAAATTTTTGTTAATGTTTCGATTTATATAATTGTCACACCTATACAATTCTAAAGAAATCGTGATTTATGGTAAAACATAAGTAAGATTTTTACTTATGTTTCTAATCTTTCGACATGCCAATGATGTGTGTCGTGTATGAATTATATAGATTTATGTGAAAAAAAATTACTATTGTTTCAAACTTTAAATTTTCAGTATTAACATATTATGTAATTCCTAAAAGAGAGCTTTGTTAACATTATATCCGGGAAAATTGTGAATGACGTTTCAAATCATGTCTCCAGAAACTTTCTTAACATTTTATCCGTTACTGGAATAAATCAATTTTATTAATGTTTGGCTTTTAAAATCTTCGAAACTATATAGTATGAATTAGTCTTAAAAAAGAATTGTTTTTTTAACTAATGTTTCGAATCGTAAAATTTTCAGAATTCGCATAGGTATATACAATTCTTCAAAAAGGGGTTTGGTTCGTTAACATTTTTTGCCTTATATGTTAATGGAATTGAAAATATTTACAATGTGTCAATTTTCGAAATTTTCAGAACTAACATATACATTTCCTGGGGAAAAATGTTGATAAATAACATTGTAAACGAAGATACGAGCTATCGTTTCTGATAAAAAAATATGTATCCACCAAATTCTCCGTAGAATTATTGTTATCAAGTTATTTCTGTTAGGCTAGGTTGCTAGGATGGAAATCTTCATAATTTGCATATCCAACTACTAAGAATAGAAAGCTTCTTCTCTTATACAGGGTGTTTCAGAAAGACCTCCCGTAAATTAAGGGGGTGATAGTACGACAAAAAATAAGAATTTTTTGTCTTATGAACTATATGTATATCTCCTCTTGTTTTCGAGATACAGAGCGACAAAATAACACTTTTTAAATAGAATTTTTACGAAAATTTCCAAACGGTGCGAAATATTTTTATGAAATTTGGTATTCCGGAGTTTTTAAGGACGCCAAATACGCTGCTCTTATTTTTTGGATATTTCATAGAGAGCGCTAGTCACGCTACATTCCTATTATATTTTAGGTTCAAATTTTTTTGAGATTAGGTTTTCGGGCTCCAATTTCTAATGTACAATTTTATTTTCTAAAAATATTATACTCTTGTTAGAACTTCCTAATGTGGACGGCTTTCGAGAAAAAAGGCTCTTAATTGAACTCTTACAATATTATAGTGAATACAGTTTTCCCAAAGTAGGCTTATGTCAAAACATATTGGTGGATGTCTCATAAACAACGCATACATTCTCAGTAATATTTTAAACTCTATTAACTTTATATCAAAATTTTAGTGACGGTAATTAGCCATTACTAACTACAGTCACTAAGAATCACTAAAATTTTGATATAAGGTTAATTAGAGCTTAAAGTACACATTACTAAGAATGTATGCGTTGTTTATGAGACATCCATCAATATGTTTTGACATAAGCCTACTTTGAGAAAAGTATTATTTTCTACACCGTAATATTGTAAGAGTTCAATTGAAAGTCTTTTTTCTCGAAAACCGTCCACATTAGGAAGTTCTAATAAAAGCACTTTATTTTTAGAAAATAAAATTGTACATTAGAAACTGGAACCTGAATGCTAAAAAACCTAACCTTAAAAAAATTAGAACCTAAAATGTAATAAGGAATGTAGCGTAACTAATGCCCTCTATGAAATTTCCAAAAAATAATTAGACTAGCTTATTTGGTGTCCTTAAAAACCACGGAATACCAAATTTCATAAATATATTTCGCACCGTTTGGAAATTTTCGTAAAAATTCTATTGAAAAAATTTTATTTTGTCACTCTGTATCTCGAAAACAAGAGGAGATAGACATATAGTTCATAGGATAAAAAATTCTTTTTTTTTGTCATACTATCACACCCTGAGGGAGGTCTTTCTGAAACACTGTATATACGAATAATGTTTCTGAACTCAAATTTTACCAGTTTCGAATCATATAATCTTCAGAATTCCCATATACAATCTTGAGAAAAATGTTTGTTAATATCTCCTGGAATTAAAAATTTTACTAATGTTTCGACTTTTAAAATCTAAGAGCATAGTTAAGTTATTGTGGCTGATCCATACGAAATTATCGTTCCTGAGACAAAAATTTTTACTAATTTAAACTCTTCAGAATTAGCTTATACAACTACTAAAAGAGAGCTCTGTATCCGATGCATATGAATTATCATTTTTCAAACTAAAATTTTTTGCTGATGTTTCGAATCGTAAAATTTTCAAAATTTGCATGTACAATTCTAAGAAAAAGCTGTTGTTATATATTTCTGGATTAAAAATTTTACCAATGTTTAGATTTTTTAAATCTCTAGACCAGCACACTTTTCTCCCCACTGTTAAACATCGTATGCGATACATAGGTACAAATTATCGTTTCTGCGACTTTTATCTCTTAAAATATGCAATATTAGAGTTCCGCTTGCGCGAAAACAGCGGTTGCTGGTCTCGGCACTTCCCGCGAGCAAACATTAATTCCGTAATGCCTGTCATTACGCAACGGCACCCGTCCCGCGGCCTAAAGAGTACAACAAAAATCGCGCACGCCGATAGTATATTTTATAAGAACACGCGTGCACCTGCCGCCGCTCAGTTTTGTTTCTTTTCTTCGAACCCCCATGCCACCAGCTACTGTCCGGAGATGTGGGGCAGGTGAAATGTCGGTTCGTAAAAAATTATCTCCATCTCCCGAGGCCTGAAAGGGTGCCCAGAGACAGGTGAAATCGGAGGCCAGCGGCACCAAAAAGCTTACGTAATACGAATTCGAGTCACTTCTAATTATTGTCCCATTGCTTTGGGTTTCATTTAAACGCGCTGTGACAGTGATTTTCGTGAGTTAGGTAATACCCAGAAACGGTAAAAGTCCGGAAAAAGCTCCTCGAAGACAAAGCGGAACGTTCTTAAATTCACAACTTGTGGAGCGCATATTATTATTTTCCTTTTTGACACGCCACGTCTGGTTTTTTGTTTTCGAACAACTAATCGATTAGAAATTTTAATGTAACTGTATTTGCGTACTTATAAAGTCACAGTTCTGTGTCTTCACCATTGCGGTCAAATTCTTGTTATTATGATGAGAGTAAAAATATTATCGACAACTCAATAATCTCAAATCAAAATGCCAGGAACTGTTAATCACAAGTGGGTAAAAATGTAATATAACAGGATCTAAATCGTTCCTAAATCAAATTTTATACCAAGTATGAATGCTACGGTTAATATCCGTTCTGACTGATATTGAATTATTTGACCGTTTCAAGAATATTTTTTTGCTCATTTTGGTCAATATTTATTTATTTATTTATTTATTTATTTAAAGTACAATGTCCAACGGGACAGATCCCAGTTACAGGACAAGGTCGTACACACAATTTAAAATATACATTTAATATAAACAAACACAACAGGCAGTAATTAGAGTAGGAACAAAAATCCAATAAATAAACCAACCAATAACAAAACATGACAGGAAATATACTAAATAAACATTAAAATAGATAAATGCAAAAATACAGATCAAATTAAGCAAATAATTTCTTAATAAAATCAATTGAATGAAAAAATATATCAAGTCGATCTTCATACATTTGGTAATTAGTGATCATTTGATGGAGAGGGGATGCTGCAAGAATATTAGTACGAGCAGTTGGCAACTGCAATACGGAACTCGATCTAGAGTTTAATCTAGGAACGCGATATAAAATTTGAGACACCAGAGAAGGCGCATTCAGGGAATTGTTGACGATATTGTGCAGAAAGATCAGAGAGTGCATAATGCGCCTCCGCTGCAAACTAATTAAGTCGAAAGTGGACAACAAAATATCCTCTGGAATGCCACGAACCGGATAGATACCAAAACTGATAAAATGCAAAGTCTTCACGTATCTCCGCTGTACTTTCTCCAACTGAGTTATATGGATGTTATAAATTGGGCTCCACACAATAGAGGCATACTCAAGCTTGCAGCGAACAAAACAATTGAACAGTGTATTCAATGTACGCGTGTTGCGAAAATCCTTAGAATTACGCAAGATAAAACCCAGGTTTTTAAATGCAGATTCAGTTATTGCTTGAATATGCGCGTCAAATGATAGATTACCACAAAATGTCACGCCAAGGTCATTGAATTGCGAGACTCTATTTAAAATAGTATTATCTAGAAGGTAATCAAAATGTAGAACATTTTTCCGGCGGCTATAGGACATAGTATTACATTTACTGATGTTTAAAGGTAAATGATTGTCCTGACACCAACGGTGTAATTTAGTTAAGTTATCCTGTAATCTATAACAATCAGATATTGACATAATCTCAATAAACAATTTAAGGTCATCCGCATACATTAGATAATTAATGTCAAATAGTTCAGTTAAGTCATTCATGAATATAATAAAAAATAAGGGCCCCAGTATGGACCCCTGAGGAACGCCTGACAATTGCGGAAACTTATCTGATTGGAAGCCTCGATATTGAACAAATTGAAAACGGTTGGCAAAGTAGGAGCGAAACACATTTAAGAGATCATCAGATACACCCACTGAATGTAATTTATAAATCAGCAAATCATGGTTAAGGCGATCAAATGCCTTCGAAAAATCAGTATATATCACGTCCACCTGACCACCCCTATCCAGCACCTCGGAAATATATTGTACCTTGTTGGCTAAGTTTGTCGTCGTTGATCGTCCCTTAACAAAACCATGCTGAAATTGAGATATATATTTTTCCACATGAGAGTACAAGTGATTGTGAATGACTAATTCGAAAATTTTTGAAAAATTACTTATAATTGCAATGGGCCTGTAATTCATTATATTATTTTTGTGACCTTTTTTATAGATGGGACATATTCTAGAAAGTTTCCATAATTCTGGAAATACACCAGACTTGAGAATGGTATTAAAAATTATTTTCAACGGTTTAGCAAAAATTATTCCACAATCTTTTACCAAGAAGGCAGGTACTAAATCAGGGCCCATAGTAGAGTTACCTTTAATTTTTTTGATGGCACGTATAATATCATCTTCAGATATTTCAGGAATGCGTAGTACCTAAGTCATGATTTACAATATTATCACAGTTGGACAATATCCAATAAAGTAAATATAATTATTAACGAAATATATTTTTATGATACATATTGCTATTTATACAGTTTTCAAAATGTATTCGTGTTTGTTTCAATTTAATTCTAACATAGAATTCATAGGGAAAAAGAAGTCTTATTCTTCGTGAACACTGTGTTCAATGCATAGTGAATTATCGCTTTAGAATCTTGGTTTTCACTAATGTTTCACAACCTAGCATATATTCCTCAAGAAACAGCATTATTATTTTGTTTATATTATACAGGGTGATTCACAAATGGTGACCAAAAACGGAACCTCGTATTCTTTGGTGAATTTTAACGCTTCGTTAATAAGATACAGTGTTACACTTCAAAAAATATTTTTAATTTTATTAAATAATTTAAAAACTAGTAAGGGAAATAATTTGAAACTGGGCACAAGTATTTATGTAAACATTGTCCAAAATCTGAGGGCTTCTCCTAAAATTTACATGCTCCAGTGGCGTAGGTATCGGTGGCATATTTTTCTAAATAAAATAGTACGCTACTGCTTTACGGTAACAACCATGATATTTTCGGATTCGTGTTTCAATTTTCTATAAATTAGAAAAAGCCCTCAGATTTTGGACAATGTTTACATAAATACATGTACCCAATTTCAAATTATTTCATTTTTGGTCACTATTTGTGAATCACCCTGTAGGTATATAAGTACATTTATGTTTCTTCTAATAATTTTTCAATTTATTTTAAAATTTCAGCCAAAACATTTGCTAGTCCTAAGAAAACGATACATTGACATTTTTACTAATGTTTTGAACTGTAAAATCTTCAGAATTAGCATATACCTAACTCTTAAGAAAGAATACTGCCAACTTTATATCTACTAATTTTTTATTAACAAAGAATATAACGTAATGTTATATTTTGAATTATCGGAAGTCCCATATATGAACATTTTGGGGACCTCCAGTGCACGCACGCATCTCATGCGAGCCTACCTGTTCACGCAGCGCTTTTTTCGGGCAGGTGCAGATTTTTAAGGGTTTATCGGACTTCGGTTTGATTCTTTTACTATTTGGAATCCGACGGGACATTAATTAGGGCAGGTGGCTCGTATGTTAAGATTTTTTGTGCCCCAGAGACGCGCCCGTCCACAGTTCGATAGTCCGGATTTTTTATGATTCCTCGGTCCATTGACTCCGGCTTACGAATAGCTTACGTCTTAAAAAAAGTGTTGATGGAAGCAGATGAATGAGAAGTCTAGTAATTATTTTTTTGTAAATCGATCTGGGTCCGGCTAGTAGAGTAGCTCAATCGGACTAAGACGTCCTTAATTGGTTTTACTCGTATAACTATAGTTGATGGATGGGACGAGCAGATCAATTTGTAGTTAAAGGGAACCGACCTTTTACTTTTGTTGATATATTATCAATGTTTACTGTAATTGACATATCTAGGTTTGTGTAAGAAAAAATTAATCAAAAATGTAGTACAGAGCACGAACGTCTACATAAATTTGCAAGGATATCAAGAAACCTACCTTCCAACTAGCATCGTATACAGGATGACACCCAGAGACCACATATCCGCTGCTTTTCCGGAATAATGTGCCCCGGCCTTTAGGATTTCCGGGCTGACATAGGCAGGACAACCCCTCTTGTCGTGAAGCCAATCACTATCCGGTTCCTCTAAAACCACGGCATCCTCTAAGGACTCTAACTTCAGTTCCGTTCTGAAACCAAAAGGAAGGAAACGTAAATATGCATTCGAAACTATATAAAAAAATACATGAAAATGCATGCAACAAAACAATTGTAAAGTTACTGTTCCTATTAACAATAATAGCAGAGAAATAAGCAAAAAGGATTATAAATCAATTGGAAAAGCTTATCCGCATCTAATCATTGGGTTATTTCTAACACAGGTGCTTGTCCCAGCGCTATTTTCTCAATGTACGCCACTGCAGTTACCAAATATGAGCATCGAGGTCAGGGAATCTTGCTAAATGACATATGAACCAATAATTTAATTGATTTCTTCAGCTATGTAAATTTAATAAATATTTTCACTTATAATCTCCCTAGTGCTTGAATTATTTCCGGAAATTTTTTCGAAGGAACGCATTTTTTGAAAATTTTCCCGAGCCGCAGACGAGGGAAAATTTTCTAGAAAAATGCGTGATTGAGGAAAAATTTCCGGACATTAATTCAAGGACGTGGGGGATTCGGTAAGAAAATTTTACAACCAAAATTAATTTAAAAAATTTGACATGTTTCATTTTGAAACTTATTTCGCCAAAATAAAGTTGGCTTGACAGGTAGACATTGTTTTACCTTTGCAATACAATTCACTTAGTATTACTAAAATAGAAGGAAAGTAAGTATTTGTAGAAATGCGATGTCTATGACAGTTTATTAATGATCCTTAATAAACACAAAAAACAGCACATTACATTCACTAGTAATAAAAAAGGCATTTAATTGTTGAATTCAGATACTTATGTTTGCAGTATAATTCACTTAGTATTACTAAAATAGAAGGAAAGTAAGTTTTTGTGGAAAACCGATGTCTATGGCAATATATCAATGATTCTTAAAAAATCATAACTGCAATCAAGTAGGCTTAGGCTTGTGATGTCAAAATCGTCTTCGTTATACGTCACGTTGTCAGTCATTTTCTCTAGCTTCTAATTGTTTACAATTAAATCATGGCAGTGAACAACCAAAAAACTAATTTAAATCCATACAGTCTATGTAATTCTTGCACCAAAATAGGGGACATTCTTATGTCTCGTAAAAATTTAAAGTATTTGCCATATTTACTGAAAAAAAACTGTAAGTCCGCATCAAGAAAACCCTATTCGCAGCTATTCAAAAAATTTTGGAGGAAGATATCCCATCTTTTTTACGTAAAACCATGGCTCAGCAGAACAAAATTTCATCAAATTATTACATATATTTTATGAAACATAGACATCTGATGGAAATGAAAAATAAAGGTAATAATTATGCTCCTCGTTACTCTCCGTTGCGAAGAGAAGAGTTCCAGCCAAAATTTCAGAAACATTTAGCGTTAATAGAAGAAATGTCGGAACAAATATTTGGTAAATAATTATTTGTATCTATTTATTATTTTAAAATAAATAAAATCATTACAAAGCAAAATTCTGGATAGGGACTGATTTTTGAACCATACGATAGCTGACAAAAAAAAATCCACTTATTAATTTTGTTTGCCAAGCTTGGCAGGAGGAAAAAAATTTCCGAAAAATTTGAAGGTTGCCATGGGCAACTGTCGAAATTACAGTATGTATTTGGCTTAAAATGACAGGTGTAAAATTTTCAGTCAAAGTAACTTTTACAGTTAAGGACATAATTAATATCTTCAACAGAAAAAAATCGTTCATTATCTGAACCTTCGTAGCTGTAATCAAAAACAGCATTTTAAGTCGTTCTTGCAATTATCTTTTCCAGCCTTTGAGCAAAAAAACGGACGGTGAATTTCGTATATGAATTATCCCATGAAGTTCAACAGTCATTAAAAAAACATTAATACGCTTTTCCTCTTTCCTGCACACTACGATAATTATTACGGGGCATCTTCATTACGGTCTTTCTGTATGAGGATATGATGCAGTCGGATATGGTTTAATTCAGAAACACAAAACGCGCGACAATTTTGTGTTGATAATTCTTGACCTGTAATATTTATTTGGATATTTCTTGTATTTTCGAAATGAGCTATATCTGGCGTTGCCACAATTTCCGAAACCGTGTATCTGAGTTAACGAGGTGCAGTTGCCAGATCTTGCCCAACGTTATTAGTGAAACAGTGACGTGAACGTTTCAACACCGTGTTGCGGCATCACCCTTAAGTACAGATCCAGTGTTGTGCAGACGAACTGAATCGGCAGTTATTGCAATCTGACAGGCTTAATTATTTATCTTCTGATATTTTGTGGTGTTCATATTTTGCGAAACAGCACGCCTAAACGGGCCTGTCTTGCGTTAGACTCTTGAATATTAACAAAATGGACTCGTAATTCTAAATGGGTACGTTTTGAAACCTGTATGTTTTCGTTTTGTAATTTATTTACAATGTTACCACACGGTTTATTAACTAACATAAATTTATTAATTATAAACCGACTGATTTTACAACGTTATTTAGATAATGCGCACGTTTAGGTAATTCGGTTTCTATATACAGGGCGGTCAGATAACGCGTGACCCAGGGGCCGCTGCCCGATGCGCTATTTGCAACTTTACAAACATATTACGCCGTGCTTGGGCAAGTAGAGCAACTTGTTTGAACGCCGAGCGGTGGACCTGTATCGTGCGTGTGCAAAAAATTGTTACGTAAACAAAACGCGGACAACAAGCTTGTTTATTTCTTAATTTGGTGTTTTTTTGCTTGACTTCTGAAGACGTAACTAGCTTTAAGGACGATGTCCCGTTAGGCTAGAAGAATTTATAGATAACAGCCGGAGATTCGGACGAGAACCTGTCTTTTTTAAGGTCAAGATGTAGCGTAAATAAAAAAAGATGGTTTATACAGGTAAAAGATTTATAACTTTTTCTATGGCGTAGGGGAAATACATCAAAAACTGTCATTTCGAAAATGGCATTATAGTCCAGACGGTACCTGTTTCAAAAAGGCCATATTTTTTGCTTTTTAGCTTTCAAATATCTCTAGAAATGAAAATTTTTCTATGCGCATAAAAAAACGAGGGCCTTTTGGCGGTACAATATGTCAAAAATAATTCGAAAAATGTCGTATTTTTCTTCCTATTTAATAATGTATCTTTTCAGGAGTTGAAATAAAAGAGGAAAAAAATGTTTGTAATTAAATTTTTTCGCCGCTCTCTCTCTCTGCTTCCCCCACGACCACCACCCGTACGATTTTCTTGAATTTCTCGCTTGCATAAATAACTTTAAACACGTTTTAAAGTAGGTTGCCAATTAAAAAAAGTATTGCAAACTTAGACCTGGTAAGTACTCGGAATACCAAAGGTATTTTTAGAAGAATTAGCCCGGATGTCCCAGTACATTTTGTGTAAATGACGGTTAACTTTGGTCGGCTATAACCACGTTATTAATTGACCAATCGATCTGTTTTTTTTTAAGAAGCGTCTTTCCAATAACTTTTAAAACCTGCTTTAAAAAATTTGATTTGATTGAATATTCAAAGTTATTCTAATTCTTGTTTATAAGTACAAAAATTCGACCTATGTTTAAACATGCGCCAAAGGGGCCTCATTGACGGATTCAAATTGTTCAAAAAGCGTTTGAAAACTTGAGAGCCCTTCTATATGTGATTATATTTTCAAGTATCTAAGCACCTTGGTTTTTGCTGTGCAAAATTATGAAAATTTGCAATTTTTTTTTCAAAATCTGGATTGCAAAATTATTATGCAATATCTATCGTACCGGTTTTGATTAAATTTGGTGTGATGATTCTGCATAACATGAAGTTTTCTTGAGCCAACTATGAAGGTCCTATACCCAATTTAAAGAGCCCAAAAAAATTCCCCAAAAAGTAATGTTTTTTAACCCCAATTTTGGCGATTTTTTCGATTTTTACAGTAATAATCATGATTCATTCGATTTGTAACTAGTCATATTTTGTAAAAAAATTAATTATAAAATTTTTTTTCCTCTTCCATTTTCGCCTAAAAACAACTCTTGAAAAGATACATAATTAATTAGAAAGGAAAATATGACATTTTTCGAATTTTTTTAACATGCTGCCAAAAATTAAGCCCACGTTGTTTTCTATCCGCATAGAAAAATTTTAATTTTTAGTGATATTTGAAAGCCAAAAAGCCAAAAGTCTTCGTGGATATACGATTCACCCAAACCAAAACAGATACCGCCTAGTCTATTATTTATTTTAAGCCATTAGTATTTTTTTTGTATTATTTGAGTTTTTATGCGCTATAGGTGAATTAAAGGCATAGTTTTATAAATATTTTGGTAATTTCAGGGAAAAGGTTTTTGGAAATTTAAAGGGTTAAACCCAAGAATTAACATTATCGACAATTGGATGTTTGCCACTCTTTTAAAGAAATTTCCATAAAATAAATAATACAACTATTATAACTATTACGTGGACTTAGGCTTGCCAGATCTCCGGGTTTGACCCGGGGTCTTCGGGTTTTGATGGTACATCTTCGGGCTCCGGGTTAACGCCCTACCCTTGAAATCCATATCCCCGGGTCACATATTTCCTGAATTTTTTTTTTACATCGATTTGTCCGATTGCAGAACCTTTTTTTTTAGAGATCGATTTCTTCGTAAACAATTTGACTCCCAGATTTTCTAAAGACCTTTTTTTTTAGGCATCAGTTTCTCCGGGTCTGTCATGAAATAGATCTGGTAACCCTACGTGGACTACATGCTCCAACAATATTAAGTAAATGTTTCAGGAAAAATATTTATTATCTTAATACATTTATAATAATATAGTAAAACTTTATGTCGTCAATTTTTTCTGAACCTATTTGGACAGTTTTTCTTATAATGGCAATTCAGGACTGGAATTCGACTAATAAAGGCATTGAAAAAGTCGGTACACCTGACGACAAGTGATGTAGGTAATAAATTAGGAGGAACAATGGCGCAGATTAAGTTCAGAGAAGAACGGTCTTTGTTTTATCAAAATTTCCATGTCGTATCATTGTGCGAAATCGCTTTATTGCGCAAATACCGCGTTGATAACGCGTTTAGCGTAAGTACTTTTAAGTACCCCGAGATACCATCTGAGTGATGTGTAGCAATCCAAATTGGGGCTTTCGCAAGATCGCCAATAAAATTCGCTAATAGCAAAATAAATAGATTAACCTAATTGTGCCGGGAGAGGGAGATACAACAGCGTTATCATGACCCGCAAAAATTGCACCGCAAAAAAACTCGTCGAACGAGTGGCGCAAAAAAGCAGTCCGCATATCCCGCATGTCGTCTTTTTGCTGACCTCCGTGAGATGCCTCCGCAAGAAACAAATTCGCACTCTAGCTCGGCTTTTTGGCTGGACGGAGGGTCAACTACCGCTGGGAGGTGGGGCGGCCATTGCCGAGGTATATACGTAACACGTAAAATGGTGAAAAAAACGCAATTATGTTACATTACGTGGCTGTTGCAAGGAGGTTTTGTTTGAGCATTGCCACAGTTTTGTAATAATAAATGATGTAAAACCTGTACACACGAAACGGTGGGCCGCGGGCGAGATAGGCGATCTGTGCAATAGCGGTGGGCGTTGAGTTTCAGGCTACATTTATTTAGCAAACGCGTCGTGTCAAAATAAATACAGCCAAGGCGACGGAAAAAATAGGGCCATTGCATCGAGACCAGAGCTTGACAAATTTCATCGATCTGGGAGAGAGGGCACGCCTGACTTATAAATAAACCACAGGTGTTCTTGAAATAGTTAACGAATGCAACTGCATAAAATTGATCCTAGCGATCGTAGTTCCTACCAGTTTAATGAATCGTTCTATTTTAAATTTAGACGGGTAAAGCTCCACAAAGTTCAAATCATCAAGATGTATTGGTATCTTGTTCAGTCAGTCGATGAAAGACTTTTGACCTACTGTATGCACATCATTTGAAATTGTTTTGGATAGATACATACCCCCTGTATAAAATTCATTGACATTTGCACAATTGCTACAATTCTTAAGGATCAAACTTTGGGCCACTGTAATATTCTTTATTAATTAATGATCTCTGTTGTTTGCTGACGACCAGAAGAGAGAAGACTCAACTACTGTCAAAAGATTAAGGATACAACTATATATAGCGTGTCCTATTATAGAGCTACAGTTGTGTGGACTTGTTGAGAAGGCTTCACATCCAATTTAATGAATCATTTCTTTTGTTTTCAACTTGGGCATCGAAAGACCTTCGACTTGTCGTATGCAGACAATTTTACATTACTTTGAATTGTTTCGAAATCTTAACGTCCGGTAAGTATTTTGTTTAATAAGGATCAAACTTTGGACCATGGAAATATCCCTCATTAATTTATGATCTTCGACCTGCTGTAAGTTGTAAAGCCATTACTGACTCGACTCCTACTAATTTTGCCAGGATTAAAACGTGTGCTATTAGATTTAGTAGATTAAGCAATCTAAGGATACAATTATATCCATTAAAGACTGCAATGCGCATATCAATCATAGATTCATAACTGTATAATTTTTTTTAGAAACTCTACATATTCGATTCAATGAATTATTTCTTTTGTTTCCAATTGGGATATCTAAAGTTCCGCAAAGTTCAAATCTGAGGCCAGTCTACTTTGCTGAATTAATGAAATACTTTCGACTATCGTACATAGACGATGTCAAATGAATTAACACAATTTCTGTCCAAACCATGTACAGTTCTACATAAACCAGACTTGATCATTCCAGTATTTATAATCTATAAATCTTTGACGTGCTGTATCATACTGAAATCTTCAGTTGTTCCGCAAGACACAAGGAACTAATTATTCTCATTCCTAATAGACTTAGAGAATAAAAACATGTGAGGCAAACATAGTGAAGACTGTAATTTTATAATAGCTGTTTTACATTGACAATTTATTGATGAATAAATTGACAAAGTTCTTCATGAATTAATTCACGAATTTATTGGTAAACAGTGTGGTTTTACACAGATACAGACTTTGTCAAGTTTTTTAACGCATGAATCAGTTCTACCAATCAAAGAAGCAAATAAATTTCAAAAATGTCACCTTTCCACTCATAATTGTAGTGATACAACAGCTGTATCGTTTTGACACATATTATATAAATATTAGTGTTTGTAAGTAACAAATCAGTAAAAACAATGCAAAACTAGTACGACGCCACACAATTATTTACATATTCCAATATCATAACCTCAATACTGATCTGAGACTGGAAATCTGTTGGGTTGGTACTTCCGAATTTCACGAAGAAATTGACGAAAATTAGAACATGTTCTAATTCGTCAAGAACTTGATGAATAAATTCATGAAGTTATTTGACAGCAGATTTGGTGCATTACACTTGTCCAATTTCTTGATGAAGCAACTTCATGAATTAATTGATCAATAAATTGTCAATGTAAAACATCTATAAAGAAATTTTGCAATAAGGAACTGAAAATTGTTCAGTATACACCGAAGACACAGTAGATTACCGAATCCAAAACATTTGTCTAATCTACCGCATTAAAAAAAGGTCGAACAACATCAAAGTCTACGTGCCAATTTTCATTCGCGAAATGCTATTGTGGGAATGTGCAAAAAATAAATATACTTTTATTTTTTTATTTGGCAAGGTACAATGAGGACGTTAGATAACGAATTGGTGGCCAACTTCCGAAAACATTCGTACAAATTGATGCGTTGCCAGGAAACGTTCGAACAGAAATTTGCACAAAAGAGTTTTGTTTATCCCTTCAACTCTATTCCTGATGCGTTATTGTTATTTATAAGACGGCGAGCTACATGGTTTCAATAAAAACAGTACGGGAAGGAGAAAGACCTGCAATGAAGCAATATTATTACACGACTGCAAAGTGCAAAATACCCCTACTCGACGTTTCATTGTGACACGTAATCATCAATTATAATCGAGCATCTATACGAAATAATCACGTATTCATTGTTTACCGCTCTCGTCTTGGAGAGCTTCGCACGGGAGGTTACCAAAGATACCGTTAATTAGTAGAATAGTAGTGGAATGTTTGTAGAAATCCTAGGCCGGTTAGTAGAAATGTAGTACAAATACATAACACATTTTGCAGTACCTCCATAGGTGTCAACGAACTCGGCTTTCTGTCTACCACATTTCACACATTTCTTTTCGCGTTGCGCCACAGCACCGACTTTCTTCAGGTATCTGGCCCATTCATTTCCACCACGCCGCCCCGCGCGGTTACGTAGATCCGCGTTCTGGTCGGGGCGATTTTTTCAACGCGAACTATTGGCCTTATTCTCGAGAAATCCGCGTACGCGTTTTGGAATGGGCCGTGTCGCAAGGCGCACATTAATCCAACTTTCCATTGCGGGTATTTTTCCTTATACTTGACGTGCGAGTACTGCCATGGGTCGCGAAATTTCTTGAGGAATCTAACACCGGGTTACTCACCTCGGTTCAAATCGTGATCCGAATCGACAAATTTTGTCAAAGTGACCCGAGCAGTACAAAAGGGGAATTTTAAGAAGTGTAACTGTTTTGGCCGGTCTTGAATTCCACGTTAAAATATGCCAGTGCGATAGTTAGTATCAGTCATTGCGTATGCATGTAGATGTCGCCGAGCAATAAACAAAATGATTAGTATAGGCTTAAAAATAATTTAAAAGTCGAAATTTGACTTTAAAAAGTTAAACAACTGCAATTAAAACCTGAGGAACGCCACTGGAACTGTCGTAATGATATCTTTAATTGTGACATTCGAAAAAAATAACTGCGACACGTTTTTGCAATAGTTTTTCGAGGAAACCATTACTTAAATCTTTATCTTTGAAAACAACAGTCTTTATTTTCATTTCGTGTCAGTAATGGCTGTTCCTAATAATTAGCTGCAGTTTAGAGGTGTTTAAATGAAAAACATAATGATAATATTTTTCTTTTAAACTATAAACTATTCATGTTTTCCTTCTTTCGTGATGTACACAGGGTGTAAGAAGACTGCCCTTACTTCAGTATAAGATAGAGTACCTAATCATAAATGAACAAAAAAGTTAAATTAAAATATTACAGGGGCTTAAGATTAACAGTTTTCAAAATACAGCGAGTATTAATACCATTACAACGTGGCACCAGTGCTTAATTTAGTGCTACACAGCTGATGCACACCAAGTGTGCACGCGACAGACTTGTCCTACGGAATAATAAAAATGTGAAACAACTGTTATCGTGAAACATTTAGTAAATTTCAAGACAATTAATTGTTTTCCAGTTTTTAAATAAATAAAATAAAATGTATCGATTTTGTAATACGAAGATAGCGTTGTGCTTAAATTTTAGGTCGAATTTTAGTAATCTCTTAAAACAGGAACTTTTAATCAAATTATGAATTTGAAAACTATGTAATTAATGTACCCACGTCTTCCAAATAATCGAATCCATTGTCACATTGCTAGATATGAATTTTATCGAATTCTAAATTTATTACAAGGCTAATTATTTTTTAGAATTAAGCATAAGGAAGTTCGAATCGAAAAAAATCGAATTTTTGTACATCAAATTGGAGATTTTGATAATTTTTTCTCGGAAATGGTTCAGTTTAGGACCCATGTCATATTTTTTGTTTATTTTAATGTGTTCTCTCGTCTGTTAAGGCAGTCAAACTTTAACACCCTGTATATTGATAATTTACTGACATGTTGCAAAATAAAAACTTTACTTATAATGAAATTTAAGACGACATGATTTGTAACATCATTACCGACAAAATAGACAAATATTTCCATAATTGAACATAATTGAACAAAGTTATCACGTAATTGGAGGTAAAATGGCAATAAACATTGAGGAATATGGCAACGACAAAGTCATGGAAAAGGACGTATTATCCAATCATACATATTCCCCCATTTTACCATATCTTTACAGTTCTTAAAGATCTCTATGGTCTACGAGTTATCAGTTAAGTATTTAAAATATTTCATGTAAATCACCCTACATTAAAAAAGAAACAATTGTCGGTCTTAAAATCCAAGAAATATGATTCTGAAAAGAAAACGCTAGGAGATTCTAAAAAAATTGAAAACTAGCCAAATTTGCGTAAACAAACAAATATATGCGACACCAACTATTAACGTAGTGACGAACAAAGGAAAAAAGCGATTATTCAAATTTCGTTGCCAAAAATATGTGGACGATCATTTCGCAGACACCAAACCCATCTGAAACACAAGGATTCTTGTTTACATCGTAACAGGACGTTTTCACCCACGTGTTTGGGACACCTTATAAAGCTGTCGTTTTCGCCGCCTTGACTAACAATTTATAAATAAAACGCCTTGCGAGCAAAGACTGCAAATATCCGTGAATCACTCGGCGAAAATAAAACTGCCCACTGAAAAAAACAGGACCAATTTAACATCCTTACAAACAGTGTATCGTATAATGTTTTATTTACGTCATAAAAAAAATGAATTAAATCGTTAGCGCGAGAGACCTTCCGTTGTTGAGTGAACCAGGAAATGAAACAAGGACCTCGAGGAGGAGCCATTCGTTAAGGATATTACCACAACACGCGGTATCTGGCTTCTGCTGCAGATCCGCCTGCATTTCCTGAATAGATAAAAACGTCACGTGAACGCTTTAGGGATATAAATAGCACTGGAAACACCGACAGACAATAACGGTCTTTGAGGTCGATAATTGTGGAAGGATAATAGTCGCGGCAATAGTTTTTTTTAAGCGTTTACTAGGTATTTGCTTAAAATATCCCTTTTAAGTAGTACTTCTACGAATACGTGCGGTTTTTCAAATGCAAATGAATGATAACCAGGCATCAACACAATTTATAACAACATATTTCCATACAGCTGATAAGAGGTGAGATAAGAGATAAAAATTGGCGTTATTAAAACATGACCAAGTCACAAAATTGTTAATTCATTGGAAACAATATGTGCCGTATCGCATCCGCCTTAGCAAGATGTGTATTAAATTTTTATGTCTTTACTGACATCAAGATTAGGTAAGATAAGGGGGATCAGCTGTTTGAAGTATTCGGGAATTCCTGAATTCGATGAATTGAAAATTGCTGTAAAAAATATTCCTTATAATTTTTACGATGAATCCAATGAGTCACCGCGAATTTGAAAAATATTGGAATGATGCAAACAAATGATGCAACAAACGCGAACTTTTGAATGTAGTCGTAACTTAAATTGTCTCTTTGCTTCAAGAGAAACAGACATATTGATGCAATAGTTGTACTTGTGACTCTTTTTGTGCGATTTGATATTTGTTCGAGATAATTCGCCCGACCATTAAATCTGAAATTGCATCGATAAAAACGGCGGACTTTCTACCTAGAATACCGATATTAGAAACTGACGAATTATGCAAAATGGAAAAAGTAAGGGAGAACGGTAAACAACTTTTATGAAAAGCGAACAAACGTAACACACTTAATCATGCATAATGTTTGGAATCTATCAAAATTACACAACTCTTTTTCCGGGGCTTTTGACTTTTGCGGCCGTTCATCGACCCAGGCTGGAGAAAGCACCGCACCGAGAGCGCACCGACGAAAGCCATGCCATTTCTTCACGATTATTGCAAAACCCCTGGCTATTAACATCTCGTTATTATGATGAGATGTGTGTACTTTTATGGCGAAACGGAGATTGCTCGGCTGTAAAAGCGAGGGAAAGACGCCTCTCTCTGGCGCAACGCCACATTCAGGTGTGGGCAGGCGATCGAAAAAAATAAACTTTTCACCTCACTTTTGAAACTAAAACAGCGATTTTCTCATGTCCAGGAGATTAAACGGTTGTAATAAATATAACAATACTTGCTGGTGCAACACCACACTGAAAAGTAGTTTAAAATCAATATTTTCATCTCACTTTTGAAATTCGGCATTAATTTTAACTATTTAATTTAACAAAAGTATCAAGACTAGGAGATTGCTGACAAAATTAATTTTTTGCCACGGTTTGGAATCTAGGCCATTGTAAATAACAAAGTAAAAAATAAAGTTGAGCTGTAAAAGCAAAGGACAAGATCTAGGATAACAGCACATTCAAAGGTATAAGATTGGAAACATATTTTTACTGCAGTTTTTAAACTTAGGCATTTATTTTTAATAAAATGAGCATCCTTTCAATTCCCAGCAGATAGTAGTCCAGTGAATCAAGGGTTTCCCCTCCCTGAAACTTGGACTGTAGAAAATAGCTCAAGAAACAAAAGTTATATAGTTCCGATGAGCGCTTTTGCCCAGGGGGTGGAACCTTCTAGGGGTGAAAAATAAAATATTGAAAATAACCCCAGGAATCGATAAAGCAATTAATATCTTATGAACATTTTTCGATGTCAATATTTTCTGAGTTATTTGTGACAGAAAATGTACATTTTTTTATTAAAAAAGACGTTTTTCAGTAGTTTTTCACGAATATCTCGGAAAATAGACATTCTATGAAAAAAAAACCTCGCGAAGAAAATGAAACTTACAGAGAAGGAAAAAAAATTAGTTATTTTTCATTTATGTAGGTGCAATAGGTGCGATACGGCTGGTTGAAGATAATTGCATGTCCGCCAGAAACCAAATTGGAAGCATTTAACGTAAAATAACTAAAAAAAATATTTTTCAAGGAAAATGCACAGAATAGTTTTTAAAGTACTTTAATCTTTAAAATGAACTTGACTTTAAGTCATTAGCATTGAAATTAACAGAGTTATGATCAAAATAAAACTGATAATTTGCTTTTTCGGAAAAAAAATCAGTACAAAAACTGATGAATTTTTCACGAAATTAAAATTAAAGGTAATACTTCTCCAATTTACTTATTTTATGTGCTAACAATTACAAGTTTAAGCGGTTTAGAATACATATTTTTGAAAATATTACGTACTGATCGAACAATTTTTTTTTAATTCCAAATAGAATAACTAATTTTTGAAAATAACTTTAAAAGTAAAAAAGATACAAAAAATATTCAAGAGTACAAAAGTTGAGATTTGTTTTCACATAATATTTAGTTTTTTTTTTATTTGTGTAGGATAAAAATTAACAGAGATGTCGCTGCTACAAGTTTGCTGTTGAAGACGAAGGTCATGTTTTTCAAACCTTTAACCTCAAAAATCTCAAAAATAACGCTTTAAAAAATATTCAGTTTTACAGTACTTTTAGCTGCTTTTGTGTAAAATCGTTTTTGGATCGTCTTAATAGCTTTAAAATTAAGGAAGTTATCGTTAAAAAACCAACGGTACCTTACCGCTTCAATTTTCGGAGCGTATTAATATTTTGGTTATCCACAACTTTGGAGCATTCTATATACATAGAATACCTGGTGGTGGTGGTTTTTAAGGGTTAAAGCAACGCGATAAAATATAAATTGTATTATAAACATGTAAAATAATCCTGTTTGTACTACCAAATCATTTCAAACTGTTAAAAACTATTTTTTTTAATATTTAGTTATTAGGGGTAGTTTTTTAAGGGTTGAAATATTGTAATAAATTTTTTATAATACCATAAACTATTGAAAAGATTTCTATCTATAATGTATGTGTTATAAAAATATNATGCACAGAATAGTTTTTAAAGTACTTTAATCTTTAAAATGAACTTGACTTTAAGTCATTAGCATTGAAATTAACAGAGTTATGATCAAAATAAAACTGATAATTTGCTTTTTCGGAAAAAAAATCAGTACAAAAACTGATGAATTTTTCACGAGATTAAAATTAAAGGTAATGTAGGCTTTTTAATGTTTGTCTAGGGTTTTAATTAATAATACAATACACAGCTTCATGTGAATAACAGTAGTAACAATTTTTCGAGAAGGAGTATTCGTCTTTACACCTTCCTCGTCGTCTCTCAATTTTTGTCTCACAACAGCAAATTATATATTAGGCGATATTAAGTAAACGCACAATAATATTATGGATATGAAATTAATAATTCTACAGAATCATCAAAACGTCAAAAAACTCTGTTGACAGTCAACAACTACGATACATATCTACACTAATACTTCTAAAATTTACTTATTTTATGTGCTAACAATATATTATACAAGTTTAAGCGGTTTAGAATGAATATTTTTGAAAATATTACGTACTGATTGAACATTTTTTTTTAATTCCAAATAGAATAACTAATTTTTGAAAATAACTTTAAAAGTAAAAAAGATACGAAAAATATTCAAGAGTACAAAAGTTTAGATTTGTTTTCACAGAATATTTTGTGTTTTTTTATTTGTGTAGGATAAAAACTAACAGAGATGTCGCTGCTACAAGTTTGCAGTTGAAGGCGAAGGTCATGTTTTTCAAACCCTTTAAGTTCAAAAATCTCAAAAATAACGCTTTAAAAATATTCAATTTTACAGTACTTTTAGTTGTCGAAATTTTCCGTAAAATCGTTTTTGGATCGTCTTAATAGTTTTACAACTAAGGAAGTTATCGTTAAAAAAACCAACGGTACCTTATCGGTTAAATTTTCGGAGTATATCAACATTTTGGTTATCCACAACTTTGGAGCATTCTATAGTTACATAGAATACCTACACCGTTTTCCTTTAATCTTTTAATAATTCTACTTATCAACTTTAACTGTATAAAATTGTTTTTATTTGTATAATGAAGGATGATTTTTAAGAAACCCAGTGATCTGATAAACACAGAAAATATAGGAAGGCATTATAATTCATTCTAAATAATTTAAAAGCCATTTTTTTTATATTTTGTCATTGGTGGTGGTTTTTAAGGGTTAAAACAACGCGATAAATTATAAATTGTATTATAAACAAGTAAAATAATCCTGTTTGTACTATCAAATCATTTCAAACTGTTAAAAACTATTTTTTTAATATTTAGTTATTAGGGGTAGTTTTTAAGGGTTGAAATATTGTAATAAATTTTTTATAATACCATAAACTATTGAAAAGATTTCTATCTATAATGTATGTGTTATAAAAATATTGTAAGGTCAAATAAACTATTAATTTTATATTTTTATCAGTAAGGGTGGTTTTTAAGGGTTGAAACTTTACAAAAAAAAGGTAAATTATAACCCACAATATAAAACAATATTTATTCTATATTTTAAGATACGATTTTAGTCTCCCCTAAAAATAAGAAGCGCATATCAAGCATATTCAACTTTTCATCTACAGAGAGAAATACGCTTAATTTCAAGTTTCCATAAAAATTGGATCTATCCGAAAGTATTCGGAGGTTTTAGTCTATTTTTCTCTTCGTTCCCTGGACTATATTTATTTTTAATAAAATGAGCATCCTTACAATTTCCCAAGACTTTCCAAAAAGTGATTTTGTATATTTAGTAGTGTTTTGAAGTTGATGTACTACTAGATTCTTCATAAACAACGTAAACCTTAGGGAAAACTTGAATGTAAAGTTTGCCAACAACTGTTTATTGGCCATTTTTATGCGTTTCTAAGGTCACTCATCAAAGAGGTTTAGTGATTTATAAATATTCAAAGAATTCGATGAATGATTTCGACATTGAACTGAGAGAAATTTGTTGAAACAGTTGCTACCTAGTGAATAAGGCATATGGCAGGTGTGTATCTTAGAACAGACATATCCTTTTGGGACGCTCTGATGATTGTGTACTTGAGAAAACTACTACACATAAGGTTGGGCTGGATCAATTTGGTGTCCAATCTTTGCGCGGAAGTCCAAGTAGCGCCAAAGTGGAGGACAAAGGCACACTTCCGCGCAGAGATAATGCTCCCCATTCAGCCTTGCCGCCTACGATGTGCCGCGTCAAGTGTACCAAGCCACTTCCGCATATTGGGCGACTCTTACTACGAGGAGCGCGCGCATAGCTGGTTCAATGCACCACTTGCAGAATTAGAAATTGTGCATTCTGGGAGGAGGCGCGTCGCTTCTCGCGGCGCCTGTACGGGGTGTCTCGATTTTACGCGAGAAACACGGAAGAGAAGGTAGAATGGGTGTAGAGTTTGTTGACCAAGTCGTATCGAAAGTTCAAGCGCTCCTACCATCACAAAACACTTTGAACATATATATACTACAACTTTTTGGCAAATTTCCTCGCATTGTAGCTTTCAAATATGTCACTATACACGTTTTGCTACATGTAATAATGAAGAAATAAATGATATTGATCATAGATTGCATTGCAGCAATTGAAAATAGTTAAAACTTATTTCAAGTTAGATTTATGGTCATATCTAACGAAGTCTTGATTCGAATTCCTTCAGTTTTAGCTAATCATTTCGATACTCGACCACAAAAGGTTGTGGAACAGTTGGAAATTTCTTAAATGAGTCGCAATATTATCTCTCATATTAAGAAAGAAGTAAAACGGAGGCAAATTGCACAGTGATCTGTTTTCCTCCATTTTATTATCTATGCAGTCAATGGCATGTCGTTCTCTGCCCTCAGAATTATCGGTAACTACGAAATATGTTCGCTTCTCTTTCAAAAATTTAATCAATTTATTACGAAATCTTCAATATTTTTGCTTCTCTTTCGAAAACTTAGTTTATTGTTAAGATCTTCGGGTACGTTCGCTTCTCTTTAGAAAATTTAACAAATTTGCAAAGATCGCGGATATTTTCGCTTCTTTTTCGAAAGGTTTACTAATTTATTACGAAACATCCAATGTTTTGGATCGATCGCCTGTCGAAAATTTCATCAATTTATTATGAAATCTTCAAAATTTAATCTGTTTTGAAGATCTTGCACATTTTCGCTTCTCTTTTGAAAATGTACTGATCTCTTGGATAGTTCTGCTTTTCTTCCGAGATTTTAATCATTTTATGACGAAAACATCCAATTTTTTTGCTTCTCTTTCGAAAATTTCTTCTGTATATTAGCTATTAAAACATCTTGAATATTTTTGTTTTTCTTTCGAAAATTTAGTTTATTATTAAGATCTTCGGAAAAGAGAAGTGAACATCACTTCTCTTTTGAAAATTTAACAAATTTGCAAAGATCGCGAATATTTTCGCTTCTCTTTCGAAAATTCTAGCAATTTATTACGAAAACATCCAATCTTTTGGATCGCCTGTCGAAAATTTTATCAATTTATTACGACATATTCAAAATTTAATCTGTTTTTGAAGTTACTGGACGCTTTTTCTTCTCTTTTGACAATTTACTGATCTCTTAGATATTTCGGATTTTCTTTCGAGATTTTAATCATATTCTGACGAAAACATCCAATGTTTTTGCTTCTCTTTCGAAAATTTCTTGTGTATATTAGCTATTAAAACATCTTGAATATTTTTGCTTCTCTTTCGAAAATTTAACAAATTTGCAAAGATCGCGAATATTTTCGTTTTTCTTTCGAAAATTCTAGCAATTTATTACGAAAACATCCAATCTTTTGGATCGCCTGTCGAAAATTTTATCAATTTATTACGAAATCTTCAAAATTTAATCTACTTCTGAAGATCTTGCACGTTTTCGCTTCTCTTTTGAAAATTTACTGATCTCTTGGATATTTCGGCTTTTCTTCCGAGATTTTAATCATTTTATCACGAAAACATCAGAGAAGCAAATTTTATTGCTTCTCTTTCGAAAATTTCTTCTGTATATTAGCTTGAATATTTTTGCTACTCTTTCGAAAACATAGTTTATTGTTAAAATCTTCGAGTATGTTCGCTTCTCTTTAGAAAATTTAACAAATATGCAAAGATCGCGAATATTTTCGCTTCTCTTTCGAAAATTTTACCAATTTATCACGAAAACTTCTAATCTTTGGATCGTCTGTCGAAAATTTTATCATTTTATTACAAAATCTTCAAAATTTAATCTGTTTTTGAAGATCCTGGACGTTTTCGCTTCTCTTTCGAAAATTTACTGACTTCTTGGATATTTCGATTTTTCTTCCGAGATTTTAATCACTTTATGACGAAAACGAAAACATCCAATTGTTTTGCTTCTCTTTCGAAAATTTCTTCTGTATATTAGCTATTAAAACATCTTGAATATTTTTGCTTCTCTTTCGAAAATGTAACCAATAATTTTACTGATTAAAGTAAATTCTAGAGATTTCCCAAAATTTTGCAGCAATTTCAGCTTCGTTTCGAGTGTCCACCATGTACTGGAGCCTTGGCAAATCATATTAAACGACCGATTGCGGGGTTACACCCAAGTAATGGTCAGGTTGGGCCGATTCGAGGTGTGGGCCCGCATTTAGCATGGGCGTGTTGATATTGACTTGGTCAATTACACGATCTCTTTCTGGTTACCCACTTCGGAACGATTTAACCGTTCGAGCTTTCCATAAATACGGATATGGTAAATGGTGGCGGCTCCGGAAAAAAAAGCAACGGTGGGTCGACGATCGTGGGTAATATAAACATCATGAAAATGGCGAAAGAAACGTGTAAATTACTGTTATGCCGAGACAGGTTAATAATATCGGTAAGGATATGGAGACTGGTATAATGAACCGGTCACCGTGGATAAAAATATGTATTAAGGACGTGAAAAATTGAGAAGTGAAGATTATTTCGTGTTGGTCCGAGTTTTGCTGATATTTAAATGAAAGACGTTGCAAGATATCTCGATATAGCTGAATTGGAAGGCACATCCAAAAAAAAAAAATTAGGAAAAAAATTCAACATAAATATACTGGCCAATTTTCAATGTAGAAGAAATTGGTCAAAATTAAAAATAATACTTACAATTTTTAAAAGATGTAAAGATTTATTGATTAAATTCTATCATTTTTCATTTATTTTGACAAAATTTAAATTCTTATTGAGTCAATGTCATTAAAAAATAAAAAAATATCACAACTTTACCAGTTTTATTACTGAAGTAATTATAAACTTCCATAATAATTTGACGAAAGAAATAATAATTACTTTTGTATACCGTTATTTTTTAACGCTATTAAAGTCAAAAAATTTAAAAAATAAATATTTGATATAGTGCGGTAGTAATTTTTCCTCGAGAAATTTTTTAAGTGTCTCGTGATTTATTTCTATTCTTTAGTTCATCAAATTCAATGAAAAAAATTATTAGTTCGTTGATATTTATTTTTAGAGGTCGCTCGAAAACATTTTAGGTACACTACTTTTATAGTTAAAATAATTATGAGCGATCTTTAGAAATTAAAATATCGATTTGAAATTTTCAGAATCGAGATTTTTTTCAACCTAGAAAATGAGAAAATAACGAGAAAAAAATTTAAAAAAAATCAATTTTTGACGATTTTGTAAATTTTTAAAAATCTTGAGCGACCTCTAAAAAAATTTTTTTTGAGCTCATTTTTTTCTTAAAACATGATAAACTAACATATTTTCACAAGAGACACGAAAAAAAAATATTAGTTTTTTTTTGGGCCACCCTATTATTCATAATAAAAATATCAGTCCATCTGAGACAAAAGTAAAGGCGTAACGGAACATGGGCGTAGCTAGGGGGCCTACCCCAGAAAAAATCCAATAATATAATTTTTCTCATATCGGTGAGTCGCTGACTGCGTTTTTTTTTATATAGAGTCAAACAAAAGAGTGCTTAAATTTTGAAATATTAGGTATATCGGTAAGTCGTTGATTGCTTGTTTTTTTTTATAGGTTTCCATAGACTTGCAGCTGGTCCTACGCCCATGTAAAATGTAAAGGAAATCAACAGGAGGACTTAGCAGGAATTCATTGATTATTACTATCAGTTATATGATGCAGGATATACCTATCTAGAACTGGATTTAATGAACAATAACAATTGACAGTAGCGATGTTAATGGAAGAGAAGAAAACTCACTGCGACCGCCGGTGCTTTTTAGAGGCTCGGAATGTCACTCGGCTAACCCTTTCACTTGCCGATCGGGTTGTGCTACCACCACGACCGGCAGTTTCTAAACCCGGCAGATTGGGCAAGCGTCGGCCGGAGTTACGTGCGCAACTGAATATTTTTGCAAATTTTACAGGTGCAACAACGGCACGGCGACGGCGAAAGAGAGTGCAACGGCCTATTACGGAAGAAAACTGCATAATGGTACTGAAATATCGGTCAAATAATTTATTACCGTACTGCGGACCGGTTATGCAAAACGTATTGCACAAAATATGTAATATACAAATATGTAATGCCTCGGGTTTATTGTCTCTATACTCGATTGGTGTTGCCCAATAGACTCGCGGGATTAGTGTGTTAGATAAGCGAGAATTTGTACACACCGACAGGAAACTCATAATTGGGCTGCGCAACCCGACGTTTCGACGAACGACTTCGCAGGTTTGTTCACGATGTTTTATCTCGCCGTTATCGGTATTTATTGTTTTATAAAAATAACAAAATCTCGATGATTCCTCGAAGTGGGCCATGACCACAGCGTTACAACAGCAACACTTGCAACACCCTTTGAAAATTGTAACATGTACGGGAATAGAAAAAAACAGAACAACATCTTGTCGGTAAAAATAACGAAAATCGAATAATACAAGAAAATTCAGAAACTAATCACAAATACATTTGTAATAAATATATTTTAATCAGAATATACAGGGTGTCCTGGTACCTGATACAAAAAAATTCAAGTACTAATAGATGAGGTCAAAATAATATCAGTTCGTTATATAATTTTTTTTCATACGGGCCTTCGTTAACAAGTTACGGGACCTCAAAAGTGAAAATTACAGTTATTTTAGTTATTTAAAAGTTATTTTTGTCTCTAAACCATTAACTTTAGCATGATGCAAATTTGGTGATCGATAACACATGCGTACCGCTTGTTTTTGATGGTGTAACTTCATTATGCCCAGAACGCCAGGGACGGACTATACCCAATAGTTAACAACCCAGAATTTTTGCATAGATGTCTATCGCAATCTGCCTGTTTCAAAAATAAGTTCCCTGAAGAATTTCCCAACGCTAATACCCTCTTGGTTCAACTCGGTAAAATTAAGAGTTTAGGAAATATTTGTGATTTTATGTCATAGTGCATATCGAGAGGCGCCTCCACCATTTTTTGTTTTTAATTTTTAATTGGACATATTTACTATCTTAGGGCCGTACATATTTTTAAAATGAGGACCTAGAAAATCTTACTGTCTGTTAATGTAATTTTCACTAACATAATTATACATACACACTTTACTCATAACACAAAATACAAAAACAAGACAAGAATAAGTTGAAGTTAAAAAATTATTTAAAAGAAAGAAAATTATCAAAATACTTTCCGATATGGGCACCTTCCATCTCCACACACTTCCTAAGACTACGAATGTTATTTGTTTGCACACGAAAAAGCATTTCTGGGGTAATAATTTAATAGGTCCGTACGTTTTTGAGGAACGTCTGAATGGGTATCGATATCTGGAGTTTTTGCAAAATAATTTGCAGCCACTATTAGACGATGTTCCATTAGACACCCAAAGAAACGTTTGGTTCATGCACGATGAAGCTCTTCCCCATTTCAACATTGATGTACGAAATTATTTATCCCTTGTATTTAACAATAAATCGATTGAGAGAGGAGGTCCAATTTCATGGCCACCACGTTCTGCAGACTTTAACCCGATGGACTTCTTCCGTCGGGACACTTGAAAAGGTTAGTGTATGCCCCAGTACAGATAAGGGATGAGTTGCTACAAATAATTAATTTCCATTGCGATAATATTAGTCATACCCCAGAAATGCTTTTTCCTGTACAAACAAAAAACATTCGTAGACTTAGGAAGTGTGTGGAGGTGGAATGTGCTCATATTGAAAATGTATTTTGATAGTTTTCTTTCTTTTAAAGTATTTTTTAAGTTATTTTAACTTATTGTTTTGTTTTTCTATTTTGTGTTTTGTGTGTGTTTTGATATTATTTTGACCCATCTATTTGTACTCGACTTTTTTGTAACAAGTACCGTGACACCCTGTATTTCAATTTACTAAAATTACCACGTCTGTTACTGAAGCACCACCACTAGATGTCATCGCTTATATCTCACGGATAGTGGTTCACTGCGATATAATTAAATTTGAAAGCTGATAGGTCTGCAATTGCAGATAATACTATTACATTTTTAGTACTTATATATTGCATTGGCTTGGAGTAAATAAACCGTTAATTGTTTCAACAAAATTAGCTTACTTCAAGTATACCATATTGAGAACAATTTTTCCAATATCGCAAGGAATCATCTCGCCTCATTTTTTTTTTTTGGAATTTGTTATTACAAATTCTCCATTTGGGGTCACAACTTATCAAATTGTAATAGCAATAACCTTACACAGCGTTCTGTTATCATTAGCTTGTTTACCACCGATCGCCTTGCGACATCTGGAAATTGGGAAACAAAAATTTATATACAATAGTACATAAAGGATAACTACGCCTACATCGACACTGTGGTGTCCTATATAGAGTTGCAACAGATTCATAGGTGTAAATTAGCAATTTTAATAGGTTTTATTGAGATCAAGGCAAGGATTCAGTTCTTATGTGTAAACGATACAGATAGAGAAAAAAATCGGCGGGGGTAATGTAATACTCTGCCATTTGATAATGTAGGACAAGTACGAGGAGGTTTGAAAAAAATATATTTCGTAGAACTAGACAAGTAGGTGTACGTATAGTAAAAATATAAGGAGAATCGTTTTCAGTCCTGAGAAAAGAAAATAATACGTAATATAAAAAGTCATTATTTATTTATAAAGACTTTTCATTTTATTATTTTTTAAGCCAATAATTTCCTTATGTGGACTTCAAGGAAGATGTATAAATATTTTGTCCCCAATTTTTATTGTTTTTTTTTATTTATTAATGTAATTACGGCACGTGCAATAAAATAAAAGTGTCTTTGTTGCTTAAATAGTACGTTTAAATAAACAAAAACCATTTTTACGTCCTTCTCGCACCTACGCCACTGGCGACAATTCACTGGCAGCAAATCTTTCAGTAAACAGAATGAATAACAGCCGGCCGACCCTGGGATCGACGATGCAATAAAAAAAAACTCAAATTGGGTCGTAAGATTACATTGCAGCAATACGCAAAATTTACCAATAAGCATATCCGAATCGCGTCGGAACTACAACTTTTTTCCATCTCTCTCTGTCTCCCGCGTCCAGCTCCGCGCGGATCGACGGACGTGCCTCTACTTCCAATACGAGAACCTCGAGCACAGTCCTTAACCTACTTGCCGTGTGAACTAACTTGCATTTTGTTAGACTTGGCCTTCTTTTTAATAAAATGCTTGGTTTTAAGGTTATTTGCGGTTCTTTCTTTTTACACGCCTGCGACTTCAATCAACGCGCGATTTTACTGTTTACAGAACAGTTCTTTAGGAAATTGGAAACGAAAGGTGCTGGCGCATCTTCGCTGTTGCAGAATGAGTAAACTGCAGGTATTTTACCTTGCACAAACTGGGTGTTTCGTCACTTTTATCTAACACCTCATTACGAATGCGGCAAAAAATACAGCTCGCTGTAACGCCAAAATCGGTTGTGAATCATTTTCACCGTTACAGGTTATGCTGCTGATTGTACAAAATTTTGCGTGTAGAAATGGTGACTCACAATGTTACATGTTGGATTTTTACGAGATACCAAACCGTTGTTTTCTTCGAAATTGGCATATTGTAAATGAGGATAAAAAGGTTTGTGTTTTCCAATGACCTTTTAATTATTTTTCAACTATAACCGTCTTTGCAAAACCTAATAGTCCACGGGCCCACGTACAAAGAAAAAAATGATTACCAGCAAGCTGTAACTTTGCGTGCAGCTTAAGTTTGACGAGTCTCCCAAGATTTGACTATGAGGAAAATTCAACAGTGGCAAGTTTTCCCGTGATTTTCAGGAAAACATGTCAATCTGGCATAGACATGGAATGTTATGACCAGCACTTTTTTTTTAGTTTAAATGAAAGATATATTCTTNGTTTTTATTTTTTTCTCTAATAGTTAAAATGTATAACACAATAATATACTTGTCCGCCAAAAAGTTTGGAAAATTTGCCTTAAAATTGGGAGAAATAACTATTTTTGTGGTACCTAATGTTCATTCCGCTATAAAATAATTAATTTTTTTGTGAAACAATAAAGAAGAATAAATAAGAAAATTATCTTGTTAACAGGAGCAACAGAAATTGAAATTCATAAATAATTATGTCTTAACTAATTTAATTAATCTCCATCAAAATGATTTCTTTGTTCAAAAAACTTATATGTACATTTTATTTTATAAACTATTGTAACTATTTTATAAAAAATGGTAACTGTACAATGAATGCATACATTTTTGCTTGTTTTTTTAAATTAAAATTTGCAATCTTGTTTTGACAAATAGTTTACACATAGTTTTGTTCTTGAAAAAGTGGAGTATATCAATTATTTTATTTTCGTCCAAACTTAAGAAACTTCACCGCTAAATTAATAATAGGCCAAATATCTCGAAAACGGTGCGAGACAGCTAGTTTTATAAAGTGTAGCTTTTTTGTGCAAAAAAAAGCTGCAAAATAAGAATTTGATACCAAAGATGAGATACCTTAAAGTATAAAAAAGTTATGTCGTTTTTAACACATTCAATCTACTGCAGCTAGCGCCCTCTATGAACTTTAACCAAAATTCCTCTACTTAAAGAACTCCTAACCTCAAAATTTTGAGAGGATATTTGCATCTGTTAAGGAATAAATAAAAAAAACTAAAATAATATTTTCCATTTAACACCCTGTATCTCTTTAACTATCAACTTTTGGACTAAGGTAAGTTCTGCCAAATCGCAATATTTTTGCTTCGAGAATCTACCCATGAATTTTGACCTATTACCTCGGGACCACCCTGTATACAAATTTTTTATAAATGTATAAAAAATAAATTTAAATTAGTCATATTTATTTTGAAATTTGAGAAATTTAAACAATTTTTTTTTATTCGTATATTTTTTTTATTAAATATAAATTTTTCTTCTACATCATGCGTAAGTATTGAAACCGCAAAATTTTATAGTTTAATTCTGTCGGAAAAGCAAAAAAACCGATAATTTTGTCGGACAATTAAATTCTCAGATTAATATTACATTTTTTTTAATAATGACGCTTTTGTCCGACAGCTGGTTATCACCAACCATGTTGTCGTTAAGTCGACATCTTCGGGGCGTCGGACTGCAAAAACTTCTCAAGAATTTTGTCGGACAATAAGATACTTTCAATTTAAATCTTATTACCAAACCCTCCCAGAAAAATCAGCTTGCTGGTTGTCACCAACCATAATGTCACCAAATCGACATATTTGGGGTGGGAGACAAACTCAAAATACCAATATTTTTGTCGGACAAACTCTTTGGGGGTTTAAAAAAAATATATTTTTCATTTAAACTTAAAAAAAAGTGCCGGTCATAACATTGCATGTTTATGCCCGATTGACATGTTTTCCTGAAAGTCACGGGAAAACTTACCACTGTTGAATTCTCCTCATAGTCAAATCTTGGGAGACTCGTGCACGCAAAGTTACAGCTTGCTGGTAATCATTTTTTTTGTACGTGGGCCTGTGGACTATAATACCAATTCAGAAATACATAGAAACAACTCTTAATTGATGTTGAACTAGAAAATAGTATTTAACTCTCATCTTAGTTTTAACAAAGAAATGGGCCTATTTTCATCCAAACATGGTTTTTCACCACCAATAATTCGAAGAAGAAACATATGATTACATATTGCAAAGTATACTAATAACAAATGTAACAAAACGTTAGTTAACTCATACCTAGTTTCTACGAGAGTATTAACAAATATCTTGTAATAACGATTTTGACACATTCAACCTTCCTCATTGAACCCATGTAGCAATTGGAACAATGCTTCACAATTACGTAGTAAACATAACGTAGGAGGCACTGATAATCGAACAGTCGCCTAAATAAGTCCAAACTCCATTATCGACGTTCATATCCGCTACCTCTAAACTGCAGGCGCTTTGAAATCAAGCTGGGAGGATCAAATTACAGGGCACCGAGCTTTTTGAGTCGCGTGGCAGATGTCGATGAACACTTGGCCCAAGGGAACAAACAAAACCTCTTTTTACTACCTTGGCGCATCTCGAGATTAAGCAGCGTTTATCTTAAGGGCATTAAGCCGAGTTTTTTTGGGGCCAGGTAGAAAGGAAATCAAGGCAGATGTTTAGCGAGACTATGCTCGCATGTATTCATTATTCCCGTCTTGATTTCGGTCGTTTGTTACGGACAGGAAACATGTGGACAGTTCGGAGAGGGCGTAATTAGTTTGGAAAGAAACAGGCCCCTTCGCAGATGAATCAGTTCCGAGTTACCTAACAAAAACCGCGACAAAACAAGTTAAACTTTGTCATTTGAAATTATTGTAATTGCAATTCTGAGAGTCGCTCCAGACTGTCATGTATGGAAATAGAATTTTATGACAGTTGCATAAGTACATAATTAGTGGTCTGGGATTACACTCGAACAAAACAAAACGTAAATGCAAAGCTTACTACATTTAGCTGGAACAAAGGTGACACGTGAAATGTGGAAACCCACTTGCAGAAATTTCTGTAGAAGTGACACGTAATAAGACCTAATTATCTCGTAATTGTCATTCTCTTAACTAACTTGTAGTACTGTTGTTTCTAGGGAAATATCTAATCTGCTTAAAAGATCTATGCTAAAGCCCCAGTAAAAATTTAGTTTTGTTGTGAAGTAAATCAAGTTTACTTTATTTAGCAGTCCCGTATCGCATCAGGAGGTTCAAGCAACAATCAAGGAATAAGGCATCGCCGTTCTGTGTGTTATTTTCAGAGTAAACACCAGAAACGTCAACTCTTGCACAAACAAAGCTGCTCAACATGAATTTATGGCAGATGTGCAAAATCGAAACCTTCGAAGTGACGGAGAGTACAGTGGACCTGATGTGGCGTGGGTGTCGATCTTTGCATCCACCTCAGGAGACTACGACTGGCCCGCCGGGGCCCATCTGCTTTTTGTGTGCGAGCACAAAGACCGAATCTGCTGCAATAAAGCCCATTGTAGGTGTACGTCGCACACCTGGACATATCACGAAAATGGACCTTTTTCTTCTTATGCGGTAAAAAGTGGTCCAGGCAACTACTGTGAACGAGCGATTCCGAAAACCAGGTGACACGCGCCTCGAGCAGCGACTTCAGAGACTCGAATCCCAGTGCAGGTGGGGCCGGGTACGCTTAAAACACAATATTCCGGTTTGAGGTTATGAAACAAGTCGATTACTGATGCAACGCAATTATTTCGACACTAATCTCGTGAGATAGACACAACTGCGTGCTTAATTCGAGTCCAATTACATATTATTAGAACCGATTCGACCCGTTCGATCTTCATGGTTGGCGAGTCGCAAATTTTCCAGGCGCAGGTCGCGTTTTCATCGCAGGAAACGGCGTAGTTGGCGTTGGTCGAGGCGAAAAACTGTGTTGCATCATGCTTCGGGATAATTTATAATACCAACTGAAACGATTAACATTCATAAATATGTGGACTTCATCGCAACTACCCATGTTACAAAAATTCGAATGTTAATCATTGAAAAACTAAAGAGTTTGATGCAAAAACCGGTTAAAATATTTAGTAACTAATTCCCTTTTGTTTTGATTCAATATTAATTCTTAAATATAGAATCACTTTTGAATACCCGATTTTTGCGTCATATTTTGACTCCAAACTTATCTTAATGAATGTTAACAACTGGTATATACTTTTGCGTTAAAACATTGTTTTCTGTATCAATAAAATTACTTCTAAAACTTTTTTAAAGTGAACAAAAGAGTCCATAATCCGTATATCCTGATGTACACACAAAGTAATACTTTTTTGATGCGGTGAAAGAGTATTCAAAGAGTATCAATACAATTAATAAAGGTATGGGAGTAAGCAGCTTACTTATTATCAAAAGGCCTTCCCACATCACTAAAACTACAGCAGAATTACGTAAAAACTTATTCCATGTAACCTTATTATAACAGGGTATTCTTAATTTTAAGGGGTTTATAGTTCATGCTGAAATAATGTATTCACAAATTCACTCTATAAAGAATGATTTATAACAGAGATATTTACAGTTGAAGTATAAGATTTTTGATGCCGGTTTTGAAATTATGAATCATGCACTCGTAATACCGCGTGGAAGTAAAACGGTGCTTGCCATCATTTCTGGCGTCATCCCCTTTAACATTCTAATAATCGTTTTTACTCTAAATTCTGGTTGGAGTTTTTGGTGGATGGGTGTTAAGTGTTAGTGTAAGCTTGTTGCTATTTGAATAAACTTTGTTAGTATGTAGTGATAAACATTTTTGTTAAAATGGCAAGGTAATAGCGAGCTTATATGCTTCCTCAAAGCATTTCGATTTTATAGGGAGTACTATCCTAATAGGATATATCCTAGGCCCTGAAGATTTGTTTATCTCGTTTTGCGAGCCCATGATTATAGAAAACTACAAGATACGTCTCACGAGTTTGACTAAATTGTATGTGATGAAGAAGAAATGCTCATCACTATCGAGTCAATGACTAGCACCAAACCAATTTCTCGTGAAACAGTAAAGTTTCGAAAACTACAGGAGGACGAACTATACAGGGTGATTCACAACTTATCCAAAAAAATTTGGGAATAGATGTGTCAAGAAAAATGGAGTCAATAGGTATCGTAAAAAAATTTTGTAAAACCTTTATAGTTTCCCAGAAAAAAATTTGTTGAAGTTGTAGTATTTACAGCCCTTACATCGCCGGGCTACTGTAGTTTCTAGCGTCAGTCGCGTTGTACGCTGTACGCAATACGCTGTCGCTCCACTTGGCCCTAGGCGATTCCGATTTTAGTATTAACGTTTTTGCGATAGTGTTTACATTAGTTTTTCAAGTGTCAAAAATGGCTTACGTGGAGTTGGAGGATATCATTTTAATTCATGGTGAAGCATTGGCCCGTATGTGTTTACACGTGTTTGGGCAAAATTTTGAACAGTTGTTGTTACATCAGGTATGTCAAATTATTTTATTATTTAAAACCACAAATTAATTTTATCAATTAATAATAGCAATAGCGGCAAAAGCAGTTGAATTTGCTGATATAAAATAGGTGTTATAAAATTTTATTTATTTCTTTCCTTGGGATAGAAATTCTTTTAATTTTTTGTCCGTTCATTTTTTATTACACTTTGTCGCCGTGCCGGTCGCCGACTGCATGATTTGCCTTGCGTCAGGTCAAGTTTTACAGTGGACCAGTTTCCAGTGCCGCGCAGGAGTGTATTTTTAAATCATGTTCCAACTGCTCTTTTTGATTTTTTTTACAAAACTGTATTTGTAATAGTCACCTGTACATTCAAAATTTTTTTTTGGATAAGTTCTGAGTCACCCTGTATATCACATTCATTGAGTACAAGGATCGCACTTTTTAACGCGGACTTTCAGTTAATTACTCACAAAAACCAAAAACCAACATCAAATTGACAATAGTTTAATCAAGATGATCAAGTGTTCTAAATCTTCGGCTGGAAAGATCATGTTCTACCTTTGCTGAGACGGGAATTGATTTACTTTGGAAGATACAGTGTGAAGAAGAAGAAGAGGAGGAGGAGCAATTTTGGTAATGGTGATGAATATGAACGAATCTCTTAAAACGTTCTTTCCAATAAAAATTTGGAAACTGAAGCATTAAATTTTGCGGCAAATTGTAAACAAATGAATAACATCATATTTTAAGAACGGCCATTTTTTGTTGGCTTAAAAATAGATAAGTAATATTTCTGTTTTTTATATTTAGATTTGTCCAATTAAAAAATGTTTCTACACAGTTTTCCAAGTATTTGGGACACTGTGTATCCGTAAGCATCTCTACAACACATTGCTCTTCAAGTGTTCAAGTCCCTCTCCGGTTTTAACGTCTCCGCGTCAATAACAACAAACTTCTCACCTTTAGCATTTCTGCAATTTCTTTCTGAGTGGGTAAACACGGACTGACCCGGTTTAAATGTCAACAAATCTGTTTTCTCTTCACGGTTCAAGTCGCCGAGAGAATTCCGAATTTAGCTGCTGCTCTCCACTTTGCATCGCCGCCAGTTTTTTCCCTTTGAACTTGTCAAGTCAAGGCCGACCTGACCATTGTGCCAAGTGGCTTTTGTGCCCGATCGAACAAAGAGGCTTCGAACCTTGAATGGCTGTGCCGAGCTACTCTGTTTCGGTGAATGGGGACAATTCCACGATTTTAATTCAGGCGGATTCTGTTTTGCTCGTTAAAACTGAACCGCGCGCGAACAGGTAAATTTTACTGCGGGACCATTGAGAGTTACGACCACTACAGAAATATCGTAGCAGAAGACAGGTTTTATGGAGGACGCAGTTACTGTCTGCAAGTAACTTAATATTCATATTTTATAGCTGGTAAACGCTGTCATTACATGGGCATGTCCGGAGGAGGAGAAGAGTTAAGTTACTTCTAAAATTGCATAATAAGAAATAAGATGTAAAAAAAAACAATTAAAGTGGTATAAAATTTCACATTCGTGAATAAAATTACAACTGCCCAATAGCAAAAACCATTTACAAGGAAATTACACAAAAATTAAAACAACCGATGTTATACAGGGTGTTTCATAATAGTATGTCTTTATTCAGGGGGCAAATCTGCGCATGATTTTAAGTAAAAACGTTCATATAAACTTATGTCCGTAAATGTCCTTCGTTACCATGACACAGGATGTTAAAGTTCCAATAATTTTTCTGTTTTTTCTTTGTATCTTCCATAATTTTTGAGATATGTACCTCAAATTTGGAACATAGGCTAACTTAGATTACCTGCATCATTAGCCGCATCTAATAAATATTAACTATTTTTTAATCAATTAATGATACAGGATAACAAAGAATAAACAAGGCTAATTAATACATTTCAAAAGTCATCGGTTGATGTTTTAAAAAGTCGTTACTATTTAGTTAAAAAGAAATAACTAATCAACAACTACAATAAAGCAAACAGTATTATGTATAAAATAAAACGTTTGAAATATTAATTCTAAATTGTACACTAAACGTAAGTTTTGGAAAGAGAAACAATAAGTTAACTTTGACATAAGAAGGTGCATTTTCATAATTTAGCGAGTTACAAGAAATTATTTTTTATTTTTTTGCTCGAAAACAGCAGCAGATACGAAAACATTGCAAAAAACAAAAAAGTGACCAGGGAATTAAACCCTTGTTCTAGAAAAATCCAATGGCGTATCGGAAGAAAGTTCGCGAAGATGAAAGGAGGCCCAACCCCAGAAAAAGTATCACCCTGTAGATCGTGACAACTATTAGGTAGGGCTAATGATGCAGGTAATCTAAATTAGCCTACGTTCCATATTATTTGAGCTACATATTTCAAAAACTGTGGGAGATACAAAGAAAAAACAGAAAAATTATTGAAACTAACATCCTGTACTACGGTACCTAACCAAGCATTCACGGACTTATATGAACTTTTTTACTTAAAATCATACGCAGATTCACCCTCCTCAATAAAGACATGCTTTTATGAAACACCCTGTATATAAAGGCAAAATAATAAGAGAAAAGACAGTAAAAATATACATTAAGAGAAATACAAAGACAAATAAAAAGAAGAAAACAACAAACATGTACTAGGAGAAGAGAACATAAATACTGATCTTCAATTCAAGTCTGTTTGTGTCAAGATTTCAGGATAATCAGTTTCACTATTCACAGAGAAAAACAGAAGTGTCAAGACTGTCAACCTTGTTATCGATTGATAGCAAGTCATGGGGATGTCCTACAGGTGGATAAAATACATTTGATTTAAAATAAACGTGATCTAAATGTATTTATGATACCAGACTATAAACAAATTAAATAAATATTAGTCTGGACGATCCCGAGCATCTTCCACAATCGCACTGATTTTTTTCATAGTAGATTTCATACTAATATATTGAAGTCATAATTTTTTTTTTAAATTTCAAATTTGCAACCTGGAAAGTTTTTATATTTTTTAGCCTTAGTTGCAAAATGAAATATGCGACGCACGCGCGTGATATAGTTATATATTATTACATATTCGGAAAGTTTATGAAAAGAGCTTTAAGTTAAAAAAAATCGTCAAGATTCGTTGAAAAACAGCAGAGTTACGGACTGTGACGAAGGAATCTTGACGATTTTTTTTACTTAAAGCTCTATTCATAAGCTTTCCGAATATGTAATAATATATAACTATATCACGCTCGTGCGTCGTATATTTCACTTTGCAACTAAGGCTAAAAAATAAAAAAAAATTCTAGGTTGCAAATATGAAATTAAAAAAAAAATGATAGATTTCAATGTATTATTATGAAATCTACCATGAAAAAAATCAGTGCGATTGTGGAAGATCCTCGGGATCGTCCAGACTAATAATTAGTTAATTTGTTTATAAGGCCATAACTTGTAAACTATTCAACTTACCGATTCCAGATTTCGTGTGAGTTATTAGACAGTGATAAGGAATGAGAGGATGCGATGCCAAAACGTTCTGGTAATAATAACGCAGTTTATAAATGTTTAATTCAAAAGTCATAAATAAACTTCTTCTGTTTATAACTTTTGATCTAATCAATATTTTTTGACGCTCGAGGGCTAGTTTTGTAGGTCTTTTGAAGACGAAAAAAAAGTACTTTACTGTTTTCTCGTGGAAATGAACGGAAAAAAGTTATAAGCGAAAAACGTGAATTTACGTAAAAATTATACAATTAACCACCCTGTAAACAATCTTCCCCCCATTTTTATGACTGTGGAAACTAATATGTTATTGTACATGATATTTAGTATCTATAGTGGTAAATTCAGCTTGTCGAAACAAAAAGTCGCCTCCAACTCTATATTTCCGGTTTATATTTGAGCACGATTTGAAAATATTAATATCGTAAAAGTTCTCGGAAAAATGTAGCTATTACTTTAACATACTAATTCTCAATACCACAACAGATGTGAAAAATTTTTTTCAAATTTTTTCATCGAGATCGTATTAGCAAAACACCCTGTACAACAGCAGTTGATCTCTCCGACAGTGATCAAAGTCCCTCTCCCGGTCGAATAACACATACGGATGACCCCACGACATCGGATATCAACTATCACGAGCGCCGTTCTTTTTTTATGCGGCAGGATGTCGGGCCGTTCGGAACGTTAATCCTTTTTTAGCCATTTCCTGTCGTGTGCCGGCGCTCGCCCCTTGTCGCGAATTAAGGCTTAAATTACACCCGAGTTATTCATTCACCGTCTCCCATCCTCGTCTACGACTCGGCCAGTTTCGCACAGGCGCTATATATAGAGTAACAACGCCTGTGCCGTATCGATTTTTTCGCACGTAGCGGAAATACGTGTTCACAGACTCTGGCCTCTGACGTCAATACCCGCGACTTGACATCGCATTTCCGGCTGGGCCATTCTACCGTCCGAATCTAGCCGGATCCGGTCGATAGGCGGGGGCTGTTCACTATTGGAATCGCTAATAGAACGGACGGTAAGCCGTTTGGAACCACTTCCGGAACACGGATAAGAAAGAAACGTCCGTAGAAAATCCTGGTGGTACGGTTCTTAAAATCGCCGTGATATTTATAATAATTTGTTTTTCCACAAGGTCAGGTTGCGAAACGGCTATTATTCTCGATGTATATGTGTGGTGTGTAATTTGGATCGTTTCCTTCTCGGTTTATTTACATAAGGATTTCGCAACTTCGTAAGCACTATTATTTACTATATACACGCTGCGAAGACGTAAGGTCAGACTAAATGAGATGCTGCGCAAACAAGGCATATCAATTATTTGCACAATGGGCAGCTCAATCTGCGAATATATCGAAAAAGTTCTTGCCAGACTGTTAGCTATTAGATCATATAACGTCTGAAACCACAAAACAAGCCCACACTTAACTATAGTAGGATCGTATTCGATGCAAAGTATAGCAAAAAGTTGTCTTTCTTTTATCAAAGGAAAATCGTGTCATCATTTTTAGGAGGCGTAAGATAAATCATTTCAAATTTAAAATGAAAGTCAATGTAAAGTCTGAAATACCGCTGCATACGCACTGTGTTCTGGTAGTAGCTGTAGTCGCCCAGGTGCATCGAGTGTACGAACTGGTCGGTTATACGTCAAATACTAACCTGGCGAGCTTTGCCGTCAATTAGAGAGCGCTTCCAAAAAACAAGTAAACAACAGTGGCGCGTAAAATGTAGTACATATGTGGAATTTAGGAAACAAATTGGATTTATAATAAATTACATTTAAAATAAATAGTTTATGAGATTAAAGGAATTTTTGTAGGAACAAGGATGCCAGACCTGAACTGATCCCCTCGTCTCTTCATAATGTATAAAGAAATTATTCAATTTGTAAAACCCTTAAAAGCGTACTTCATTGGTTCCCTTGACAGGCAATGATTTATTACTTTGCATCGAATATGATCCTACTATATGTACATCTTAAAAACTGATTATTACAGACCATTACCAAGAAGAAAAGAAGGCCATAACATTGGACTTGGGATGTCACAATGCCACACAATGAAAAATGGGATCTTATGTACAATTTTAGCAAATTATAAAATTTTACACTCACGTGTATAAAGGTTACACATCATTGTGTCATATCATCATAGCATGATACATAATTTTCTCTTTGAAATGGATAAGTTTGATCAGGAAGTTGGAATATTAGTTGCTATATAGCATGTTATAAATAAATAAGCGTAAGTAAATGATAAATGAGCGTATAGGCAACCAATGATAAACATATTGATGGATTAAACCTGCAATTGGTCTCATTGCAACCAGTTTACTTGAGCAAATGAGCCCAAGTCTTCTTATTCTGCTGTCATAGAGAAGCAGGCGCTATTTGTTGTCAAGTCGAAGCTCGAACAGAAATGGATACGTAAATACAGATTTGCATACATTTGACCGTAGCAAAATAACAATTAGACATTTTAAGATTTTATCAATTCATTCAGGGTCTTTCTATTCCATCTGTTATGTTGAATAATTTCTTTCATTTTTAATTTAATATCCGTTTCTTGTTTTAATTTTTTTATTTCATTGGGCATTTCTGTCATTGAAAAGAAATAAAGACAAAAAGACAGTCAAAGGGTTGATTTTGACCTTACCACAAATATATCTTCTAATGAATGTTGGATAATTGTTCACGATTATACTGTACCAAGACAAGTTATTAGTTTGGAAAACTCGTCTGTTTTCATTCTCAAAACCATAATTATAATAACTGACAGTCAAGTGTGAAGTTTTTTCCAGTTATTTTTATGTGAGTTTCTAGAACGAGAAAAGAGACATTTTTGAAGCATTAACGACTTGTCATGTGTTACACTGTACAATCGTGAACGATTGTCTACTTTTTAGTGTGAGATATTTGTGGTTAGGCAAAACCAAATTTATAAAATCAAACATTTGACTAATCCTCTTGACTTAAGAGGTAATTATTTAAAATTTGTTTTTGGTTTCAAAGTGACAGAAACGCCCAATTAAAAAAGAAGAGAATAAACAAACATGCCACATGTTTGTCAGTGTCTAACCTTACGTGGCGCTCATTGTGCGGCACACACGATTCATTGTAGTCAGAATACTTTCTAGCATTCATCATTGCACATCTTTTAAAATTTTTACTCATCACGTTACGTTTGAAAAGCTGTAAAAAAATTCACAAACAAAGATTCAGAAGTGCAACGTCGAAAGAAGTAAAAATCGAGTTTGCAAGGCCAATATCAGTTATTTTTTAAACTTAGAGTATCACTATTTTAAACTTATTGTAAATTTTGCTGGTACTAAATAAAAATTATTAAGATTTATTTGTATATGGAATTTTTTTGGATAGATTTGTTGAAACTTTTGCAAATTCTCGCCTATACGGCCCTGCACCATATAATGTCAAAACATACGTACGACGTAGGAGTTGTTATCGAAAAATTGGCGCAGGTAAACAAGACGAGTGTGTAATTAACAACAGAGATATTTGGGATCTCGAAACACGGCCGACTTTAGACAAATGGATTTTGCAATAGGACGATGATGAGATACAGCAAAATAAACCTCGTTTAACAGCCAAATGAATTTACTAATCTCTAGTTCAGTATGAAATTAAGCAATTGCTGTTTTATTTATATACCGTTCGCTTTCAAGACCGTTTCAAAACCCCAGTCGCTTGTTTCACAAACGAATGCCATTTTAACGTGGGTACGGCTGAATGTTTGCAACATTTCCTTACTTCAGCGAAGCCTGAAAATGAAAAAGGGCAGATCTGGTTCCCCGCACGCTCCGACCGCCGGGACAAGAAAATTACCTCATACTTTAACGCAAAAATCTAGTAAAAATGTCACGAAAACGACAGTTAGCGAGTAACAAAAATGTCGAGGCCGCCGACTTTATAAAACTATTGGAAATTTCTGAACCAGTCCAAAACAAAATGAATAAATTAACTTCACACAATCATTGTCTGTCGACATAGTTCTTGTTACGAATGAATTTCTAATAAATTTAATAAAGGGTATCATTAAGAGTTGCAAGACATATGCCTGTAGGATTTTACGAAACAACCGGGCAAAAACTGCTAAATTTTCATTGCTAAACGGATCTAGTGAATGTTAAGAAATCAATAATTACCAATGAGGCAACTCATTAAATCCTTGACTAAAATATACCCGTTCCTTGGCTGGCGGCCAGTATGATTAACGCTTTTAAAATTCACAGAAGGTCAAGTTTAAAGGTCGGTAAAAATCGACAAGTAATCTAGCCACGGTTGATAACACCGCCCCCAAAAAAGCAGATGTTGAAATGTGACCAATAATCGAAAAACAACAGAACGGACATTTCCAGTTCAAAGAACGTATCAATATACCAAGTTTTTCTACGCAAATACGGAAAAAGTTTGCCATTACACTATAACCAACCGCAAAGGTCACGAAATATTACAAATTAATTACGTAAATTGCGTCAAAGCCTCAAAGCTAAGAAAAACAACAAAGTTACGAAACACTTCTAAAGTGTAAAACAAAGAAATTCTCTGAGCCACCCCTGCAGAAACAAAAATAAAACGCCAGCTATACAATCAATTGACTCACTCAGCCAAGTAACAGATTTGCTAAATTACGAATAGCGCTTCGAAGAACACGCATCACGAAAATTAAATCATTTATACGGACAATCGTTGAGTAAGCCCGCCGACCGCGGCTACCTATCTTGAAAAAGTGTCGAAACCGCTTCGCGACATCGTTTCGAAAACCGCACGTCCAATACATAAACCACAGAAATGTTATCAACAGGAGTTATCAGCGCCTGGCATTTCCAAAAAGCACCTTTTGGGTGCGCCCATCTTTCACAAGAATGTATAAATCTTCGCGAAACAATGGCAGAATTTCCTCATACCGAGCGCAACAACAGATTTCCAAACACCCGAACACGACCGTTGCGGCATGGAGTTGCATCGCGTTTCATCAGTCTCCCAAATCGTCCTTTTCCTCTGCAACACGTCGCCGAAGGCCAGGGGTTCAGCCAATTCCCCAGATTAAGATCTAGTTAGCCAAACAATCCATCCAACTAGGATTAAAAGTTGTTAAAATTGCAAAGGTATGTCAGTGCGTATCATAAGCGTACAAGTGGGAGAGACGTACTATTATTTTCAAATCTCAGTTATTCCAATAAATGTTTTTAAAAATGAAATTGTGCGAATGTTAGTAGTAGTCAATCTGAAATTAAAAGTAGTCGTAAACGAGCGGTTTTAACAGATCAAGAACGTGGTATGATAATGTGTATGTGCGGATATGTGCGGTGAGTGAAATGGAAATGCGCAGTTCCTTAACAAAAGTGTGTGTCTGAAGTGTTTATCATGCGTTGAAAAGTGGCGAAAGTGAAAAGCGTAAAAGCGAAACACGTAGCACGAAAAAAAAAGAGAAATTTACAATACTTTGTTTTAAAAGTGAATTTCCAGCATTAAAGAAAATTTACATTGCAATCGCAGAAGGCGAAGACACGTCTACGTACTCGTAGATTGCTCCGATTGCCATAGATAAAGCGCCTTACTGCAGTAGACGAAGAATCGCCAACTTCTGCATGGAAAGAAAAAATCATGGAATGGTTGAATGAAAAATATATCGATATAAAGGTACGATGTTAAAAGAACAATTATTAGCAGTTGCACGAGGAGAAAAAGCTAAATACATAAAATATGTACTGGATCAAATGGATCAAGCTAGCATGTTACACTTCTTCAATTGCCACCTTATCACTGTGACCTGAACCCCATTGATCTAATTTGGGGGAACCTAAAAATTACATGGCACGAAATAATACTAGTTTTAAACTAGGAGATGTACAAATATTGCAAGAGGCAATCGGGTAACAGCGGAGACATGGATATCAAAAGAACAACGAATGTAAGACCTCGATGTAACAGTAGAGGATATAATAGAATCACTATAGAAGAGGTACCTTCGGAAGGTAGCAGTGATAGCGTTAGTGACAGTGATAGCGACAACTGTAATCAGCAATTACTAATTTTACTAATGTAATGTTTTTACAAGTTGCAATCTATCGGTTTGCTCAATAACACAAATTCAAAGCATATGAGGAGCGACAAAAAATACTTTTAATTAAATCTTGGTGTTACAAACCATATTGAAGTGTTTGGAAGCATAATTTTTTAATTATTCTTCCGAGCACTGGACATGGAAGAACTCAAAACTGATCCAATAAGTCGCAGGTAACAACCCCGAATTCTCTTATGAACAGTTTTCTTTTTCTTCTCTCTAAAACATCAGCGATGGCTACGAGCGTTCAATCATTCGTTCGATTAGGATTTAGTTGACTGAGTATCCTCCATACGAGCGAGTACACGTGTCTAAAAATTGAGCAACGCGTTTATGATTACTTCATCGCGGCAGCGGTTTAGAATGTCTATTAATATCATTATTACATTCTTAGCGGGCGTGGCCTCCTCGTCAATAACGCACCGGTACGCCGGGCGCTACTCCGTTGTTTCTCATTGTTGTTGTTGCCCAAATCCACCGGAAGTCGAACTTCCAGCTGCGCAGAGCGGATGTTCATCGACACATCTTTTGTGCCCATCTGATGGATACACGCCCAGCCGCAAAATTGATATTGCCTCTTTCACGGCGAGTTTGCGGCGAGATGCCTCCCCGGCGGAGTTGCCAGGTCTCCAGAACCAGATTTAGCCTCAAATTTACTTGCAGAGCAGAATAAATCATCAGAAATGCAGGCGATGCGTCTTAAATTGGTCAATTATTACTTTTATCTTGTGATAGAAAATTTTTACTTTTAAATAAAGAAGAGAAAAATCACAGGTACATCACGTCGCACCTTAGATCCGTTGTACCATTTCATTAGTTTCAGTTTTCACCACGGAATTTGAGAAAACAAACAAGATAAGTTTTTCTCAGTTTCAAATGTACACCCTGTAAATGCTTAAGGAGGTACATCGGGGTCCGAGGGAAGTGAGAAGCGCAGGGGGGATCCTATGTTTTTCTTATGGGACTAAAACCCGCTGCCAATTTGAAAAACTTAAATTCTATTTAAGTAGTTTTAAATTATATTTAATGAACGCATAAAGACTATGTAGATGTGGCAACAGCGCTAATAATTGACTAGCAGTTGTACACACTGCGAACCTACAGACCTCGGACATCGGAGATATTGTGCGTCAAATTTGGGTAAAGATGCGTACGCTTTCAAAATGTATTTGTGTGTAAACTATTATACTAATTCAATATATAGCAAATATATCGTATTATCCTCGCGAAGATTTGTATCCTTTATTTAAAATACGTAAATCATGTGAACTGGTAAAACAACGAGAATTATGTTAATTTAGTTCTAAAGAAATGAAATGACCCTCGCGCCCATCTCTCGTCCAAGTCAAAGAAAATGGATGCAATTTTGAAGGTTCTGTGATAGAAATTACATTATTACTCACTGTTCGTGTTTTTCATCTCTATTTTAGTAATGTTACAAAAGTTTTGCAACTACATATAACTAATTTTTTAGATATAAAGTTTGCTGAGAAATATTTGTTCCTTTGTTATTCCGTACAAATGCTTTTATCTTAAGTATTACTAATTATATTAATCAAGTAAAGAAAACTTTATGTAACCCTAAATAATGCTGGGTACGGATTACGATGTTTTTATAAACCATTAAATATATTAAAAGGATTTATCAACTGTATTTTTTATTCCAATAAATATATCACAGCTTCCTAGTCTTCTTTAATTAATCTAGTTTTTTAAAAACATAAAAAATCATCTGTTGTGGATAATTTATTGTTGATAACAATGTACATGGGATTTAGGAAAAATGTATATGTTTGAAATCAATTTCGTTTCTATCAAGTCTTTCAAATGTATTACCTCCTTGCTCAGCTGATTGCGACGTTGCCACATTAATCCTCAAGTCAGACAGAAATGCAATCATTGGTTTCTGTTTCTAATTAATACAGCTCTACTATGTACAAAACTTACATTAGTTTTACATCAAAAATAAGATAATATTGGTGTACTATCTATAGAAAAGTTTTGTTTCACAATTTTTTCATTTTTTTCTTAGTTATGGGCAAAAAAGAGCCACACCGTCCATCTTCGCCATATAAACCTAAGTTAAAATGAACAACTTTCAACAACAATATCTCAAAATCTAGATTAAAAAAAAAATTCAAAAAAAATGACGCACAGAGGGAGTACTGGATAATACGTTATATAAATTTCAAGTACATCTGTGCATTTGAGTAAACCCGATGTACCTCCTTAATAGCTAAAAGTAGTTTGAATATAATTTAAGGCAAAACATTGTTATCGCAGCATTTTAAAAACGTCAAAAAAATATGTGTCCTTTTCAAATTTCAAGTAAATATTTTAACCAGTGTGGAAAACTATGTATTTTTAAAAAGACTTTTTGTTGTATTTTGCTGGTAGTAATAAATAGTATCTGTTCATAGTACTGCATTTTTTTCTCCAGTTCTGAGGCGAGACGCGACGATCCGGCAACGCGGCCTTCCCGTTTTTTACCTGAATTGAACGAGTTGGCCGAAAGAACGAGTTTATTTTTAATTTCAGACTTGCACGGTAACAAAGAAGAGGAGGAGAGGTAGAGCGGCGTATGCTGAAAACAGGAAGCCGTGCTCATTGCGAAATTGTGAACTCGACCTCTTTTTTAGAGAACAATACCGCGAGCTCCCATGACGATGATGCGGCGGAATCGTCGATAGTCGTTCCCTTCGAGCACAAAGGAAGAACAAAGACAGTTTTAATATGGTGTATTGTTTAGATTTCGTGACTTTCTAGCAGCGGGATCAGAGCCGGCTTCAGGTTCAACTTGCCCATGCCATAACGCCGTTCATGGCAAATAAAAACATATTTTGACATAGTATTTAAAGATGCTTTAAAAAATCTCCAATGTTTCCAAAGAAAGAAATTTGAAAGTTTGGTAATTTTTTAAGCACGAATCCCTGAAGTTCTCTATTTATTGGTCCATTTCCGATATTTAAGAAAATCGAAAGTGGGGCACTTTTTCCAATAAACTAATCCCAAAGGAATTGAAAGCACTAGCTAATAAAGAAATTAGAACATATTCAAAAGAGACAAAAACTCACCTTTGGGGGTCAGCGAACACGAACTTCCTCAGTTTCAGGTCCCTGAGGACGATGCCGTTCTCGTGGCACACCTGGACGGTCTCGGCGATCTGCTTGAAGAGCCTCTTCGCCTCCGATTCCCTAAGCCTCTTCCTCGACCTCACGTACGAATGCAGGTCTCCGTGAGCCTTAGGAAACACCAGGTAGAGGTAACGATTCCTGGCTATCACCTCGTGCAGGGAGGACACCCTTGGGTGAAAGTCCAGGCGATAGTGGGCGGACACTAGGGAATGGCTGTCGCGGGAGACAATCTGAAAGAGAAGTATTCCTCATTTTTCCACACTACAGAGATTGGTAAATATAACAGTTGTTGATTAAGTAATGAAAAAGTCCCAGTATTCCAAAACGCATGTGTTGTCTTTCTTTTAAGTACATAAAAATAGCTTTGTTGAGAAATTGGTATTGTAATGAATTTAAGTCATGTTTTATTAATATTTCTCGGAAATCTCATTGTGAATAGTAAATCCAGTCACCAGGTATTTAAAACAAAAGAACGGACGCCAAGTCAACTGCGTTTAGTGCTAAAAATAGCACGTGTTGCATTCTTGATTACAAATCGTTTAAATCCAAGTCTTTTTTTTCAGTTTTTGGATTGGAACCTTGAAACTAAATAGTCCTGTTTTAGATACCCAGTAGTGATGGAGAGGTGCTGGAATTTGACATTCCTAATTATTTCCTGTTATTTTTTATTAGTCCAATCAGTTGGTGCTCAAGAAGGGGGTTGCCTGTGAAGTTTTAGGGGAGTTTTGAAAATTGGTATATTTATAGATTTTGACGTGCTCTTTCCGAATTTTTAATTTGCCACCTCTTTTTTTTCCGGAAGTAGCTGCTATATTGGAAAAATGGCGCTCCAAAACAGTTTTTTGACGATATTTCCTTTCTGACTCACTTTACGGTGAAAATAGTTATGTAATAAATTAAACTAGAGAACATTTCCTATAATTTATGTATTAACCTTTTTTCTGTGAAATGAATTGTTTCGGCGTACGAGCGCCGCAAAATCTACTCCCACAGGCGTATTGGCCAACAAACTTATTTCTACAACACCATGAGGTAGAATTCCTGGCTCGTTTTTTTTTAGTGGTATTCCCAGTAGGCCTAATCCACATGTGATGCACTGTTGACTAAATTTAGTGCATTCTCCTTCGCTTCGCTATCCCTGATGGACCAGGTTTTGCGAGTTCTTCGTCTTCAGAACTGAGCAAATTCTCACGGATAGGAAGTTCAGGACCTTCATTCTCGATTTCGTTGAAGGTTTGCTGAAGAATTGTCTCCGTATCTTCCTCTTCACCAGTGTCTTGCAGATCAACATCCGAATTGTCGTAGGTACCTACCACTGCAATTCGCGCAGATAACGTAGCACTTTAGTCCAGCCTTTCTGCATCCACAGGCTCCCCAACATCTTTTTTTACATTTACAAGAAATTAGTTTTAGTAATTTTGCTGGAGCTGGGGGCTTAAGTGTGGTGGCAGGAATTAGACCATTCTTGCATTTTTTCTCTCTTACTCTACTCTATACCACTTCTGAACCTGGTGATAGGTTCGGAACGAATGTTGTCGTGCTGCTGCTTCTGTTAATACATAAATTATAGGAAATGTTCTCTAGTTTAATTTATTACATAACTATTTTCACCGTAAAGTGAGTCGGAAAGGAAATATCGTCGAAAAACTGTTTTGGAGCGCCATTTTTCCAATATGGTGACTACTTCCGCAAAAAAAAGAGGTGGTAAAGTAAAAATTCGGAAATAACACGTTAAAATCTATAAATATACCAATTTTCAAGACTCCCCTGAAACTTCACAGGCAAAACTTCCAACTGATTGGACTATATGTACATTCAATTATTTGGTAACATAAGCAATGATAATCGTGTGACCCTATGTCAATGCCAATATAAATAGTCATAGGGTCGAATCCTAAGGCATTGTTATTGAAATGTGACATCTGATTTGCGTAATATTTCGCAGATATTCTATTTAACATAGATACGTGGAATTATGATCAGATTAATTTTCGCCGACCCAGCTTCTCTCACGTAGCTTCTCTTATCACAGATAAAAACTAAAAATACCAGATATATTTGCAGTGAAACCAAGAAAAGAATAGAGCAATACTATTTCAAAATTGATTTTAATGTGTACAGCAATATAGGAAGTTGCATTGGCAAATTTCGTCACTACTAGGGCTGTGTCCGCTTTTGTGCGCAATATTGGCCTTGTTGTCTCTTTCTCCCCGATAGATGGAGAAATGTCAGGTAGTTCGTGAGAAAATTAACATTAACGTGTCACGAACCAATACAATTTACATCTTTCCACGACTGTAATTATTTATTTCACAAATTTACCTCATACACAGGGCATGGCGTATAATACTGTGTTTATTTTAATTAAATGAATTTTGCTGTGGGTCACAGGGATCAAGGCGCTGCATAGGAAAGTCGTAACATTTCTATTTTTTTTAACCGGCCACGCTTGACAGATCACATGCAGGTAATGGAAATCGGTGATCGGATATTAGTATTTCATAACGTTTAAAAGTAAAGGGTTGGAATTATGTAAATGAGTTTTTTATATATGAAAAATGTATATAACAAATTTGTAAAACAAATTTTCATCAAAAATAAAAAAATTAGCCTAGTTTAATGTCCAAGGATTGTACATTGTAACCACTTTAAACTTTAAAAAAAATTCTCTCAATAATGTCCACACGCTATTGAGTTAAATTTTCACTCTATTAGTATGAGTACAACTGAGTGAAATTATTGCATCAGAAATGAGTGAGTTTTACTCAAATCTGAGTTGCTGCTAACTATCAATTGAGCGACTTTTGACTCTATTCTGAGTATATAAAAGAGTTGACTTTTTCTCTACTACGATTTAAATTTAACTATTATTGAGTCATTTTTACGCAGACTTGGTTTTTAATTAACTAAATATTGACTGCAAAAATAAATGATGATGAATTAGAATATACACTGTCGAAATTAATTCATTTCGCGGGGCCTCCTCCTGTCCTGGCTGAGATCCACCAGCTGAGACCCGCCGCCACTGTAGTCGAGATTACAGAAGTAATATGCAAGTGGTGGCATCTTCATGGCGCCATTCAAATTACTCGAAATTAATATACGTTTAATCTCAGTCAGTAATGAGGACATTTACTCTGATCTAGGTACAAGTGCACCAAATACGAGTTTAGGTGAAGAATTTATTTAAGGAGTACTCAGTTTTACAGTTAGTTTAAATATAATCACAAATGAGTGAAATGATCAAAATGCTCAATATTGAGTGAAAATGTACTCAATCATTTCACTAAATAGATTCACTCCGAACCTTTATTGCTTTCACCCAGACCGAATTTTTTAAAGTGTATATTCTCTTTAAATTTTAATTTAAATATCATCGTATTAAAGTCATAAATTACTAAGTTGCCACAGTGGTTTCTACACAGATGTTTTAGAGACAATATTTTAGGTCTCGATTAAAAAAATTGGTTAACTGATGGACGAATAGATTATCATATCCTATATTGTACGTTACAGATACGTAAGTATAGGAATAATTTAACTATCCCTTTATTTAACCAAATATTATCCTCGACCCAATATATCATTGTTTTTAATTATTGTAATCAAACCATTGTATTTAAACATAATTTCCAACAAAATAGTATTAACGGACACTTGTTCAGCACTACACGCCATACACCACGCCACGAGATGACCTAATGGGGAGGATGGGAATAGACAAAGACAACGCACGACAACCATAGAATGGGGTGGGGTAGACATAATGAGGACATTTACTCCGATTTATCTAATTATTTCACGGGATATTTTAGTGAAAATGCTCAATATTGAGTGAAAATGTACTCAATAATTTTACTCAATGAATTCACTCACACCACTTTTTGACAGTGTACATACCCTTTCAGTTTGTAGTTTCGTTAGACCCAAATATGTCACAATATTAACTTGTTTTCGAGCTACACAGAATTCTTTATCGGTGACCAAATTTGTTTGTTTATATTTGGCAACATATATCACAAGTTTATCAGTTACCGAGTTACCTTGCTTTTTATCTCCGTGAATTATCGGAGCCGTAAGTAGGCCTCTAAAACCCTATCGTTTTTCGCTAATGGGGGTTAAGGTGGGTCAATCACTAATTAACAATTAATACTGGTAACCTTTGCCGCAAATTAACGCCAACCTTGATTTTTAGCGTTGCGCAAGCCAGCGCACAATCCTATTAAGCCCAGATGTGTAGTAATTGAATATATCATTTACATACTGCCACCGAGTATTGCCAATAAGTCATATTGTGGATGTAAAAAACTCGTATAGTTGCTACCTGTTGAAATAACAATTTATCCGTTTCGAAACCAGATAGGTTCGGCTCAGGCGCATGCCTTATAAGGCCTACTGTTATCGCAACTACAACTATATTATTAGATCATACATAGTTTATGCTGAAAACAGTAATTCAGCTTAAAGAAAAGGAAAGACACTGTCTATAACTTGCAACTTTACTGTTTATCATTCCATTCTTTGTATTCTCAATATAAATACTTCACCTTGCAGGCTGTTACATCATAATTATTGAGCAATGCAATTTATTAAGCGAAATTAAAATATTAATTTGTCGCATTTCTATGTCGAGGATAAATAAATCTGTAATTTATTCCTAAGGCGTAAAGGTCTCACCTCTTGACACCAAATCGATTTTATTTTGATAAAATTCTAACGCGGATTCACAGTTTGCTTTAACCCTCAAGCTGATGGCAGGAGTGAAGCGGGGGACGGAGTATGCCGATTTTATTATTTGTAAGTTGACAGTCCTTGTCATGTATATAGGTATGCACTATCGGTCGTACAGTTGACTGCTTTAACCTATAAAATGTCAGATGAAGAACGAAGTCAGTAGAAAGGAAAATTTGTGACCAAAAGAAAGTATGTGTGCTTGAAAATTAGTAAAGAAAATAGCAAAAGCAGGAAAAAGCTGTTGAGGAGAATATTGTGGAGCCAGAACCTCCGCACACCGTACGAGGGCATCAACTAATCGACAAAGCATGCACTGCTCTTTTTGCAAAGAAATTTTAGGCATTTTAAAATGTCTACAAACTGTGATCACGAAATGATTTACGTGGAAAAGTTAAAAATAATACGAAATTGGCAGCATTTTTTCGTAGCACCCTATGTTCCTTAATCCTCGTGTGCAAGAGCGTTGTCAAAGCGTCTTAATTGCTATCGCCTTTAATTGTGATTTTAAGGGAAATAAATCCGAGATTTATTATTCGCAGTTCACAGAAATTATATCGAAATTATATGTAATTAATATCCGCACGCTTGCAACATGATGCAACGCGAAATTCAATTCCGATTAAAAACCATAAAACAACCGAAGGATAGAGAAAGGAATTGCACCTTATTCATTCGCGAAACTTATGATTAATTCTTTTTCAACTGATCTGGCGTGATCTGATCTAAACTTATTGCGTCTATTGGTGCGAAAGGAAAGGGCCTTCAAAATTCACAGACTAGAATTAATAAACATTCTCAGAACTAATGACGTGCATATTGTTAATTATCATGGTATTCACAAAGTTGCACAACGCCTTAATTAAAAAAAAATAATACACTTCCTCTAAAGACGAGGAAGAGTACGTAGAAAAATACATACAACACGAAATNTAGCACTGTATTTTTTTCTCCAGTTCTGAGGCGAGACGCGACGATCCGGCAACGTGGCCTTCCCGTTTTTTACCTGAATTGAACGAGTTGGCCGAAAGAACGAGTTTATTTTTAATTTCAGACTTGCACGGTAACAAAGAAGAGGAGGAGAGGTAGAGCGGCGTATGCTGAAAACAGGAAGCCGTGCTCATTGCGAAATTGTGAACTCGACCTCTTTTTTAGAGAACAATACCGCGAGCTCCCATGACGATGATGCGGCGGAATCGTCGATAGTCGTTCCCTTCGAGCACAAAGGAAGAACAAAGACAGTTTTAATATGGTGTATTGTTTAGATTTCGTGACTTTCTAGCAGCGGGATCAGAGCCGGCTTCAGGTTCAACTTGCCCATGCCATAACGCCGTTCATGGCAAATAAAAACATATTTTGACATAGTATTTAAAGATGCTTTAAAAAATCTCCAATGTTTCCAAAGAAAGAAATTTGAAAGTTTGGTAATTTTTTAAGCACGAATTCCTGAAGTCCTCTATTTATTGGTCCATTTCCGATATTTAAGAAAATCGAAAGTGGGGCACTTTTTCCAATAAACTAATCCCAAAGGAATTGAAAGCACTAGCTAATAAAGAAATTAGAACATATTCAAAAGAGACAAAAACTCACCTTTGGGGGTCAGCGAACACGAACTTCCTCAGCTTCAGGTCCCTGAGGACGATGCCGTTCTCGTGGCACACCTGGACGGTCTCGGCGATCTGCTTGAAGAGTCTCTTCGCTTCCGATTCCCTAAGCCTCTTCCTCGACCTCACGTACGAATGCAGGTCTCCGTGAGCCTTAGGGAACACCAGGTATAGGTAACGATTCCTGGCTATCACCTCGTGCAGGGAGGACACCCTTGGGTGAAAGTCCAGGCGATAGTGGGCGGACACTAGGGAATGGCTGTCGCGGGAGACAATCTGAAAGAGAAGTATTCCTCATTTTCCCACACTACTTACAAAAGGTAAAAACAAAAGTTGTTGATTAAGTAATGAAAAAATCCCAGTATTCCAAAACGCATGTGTTGTCTTTCTTTTAAGTACATAAAAATAGCTTTGTTGAGAAATTGGTATTGCAATGAATCTAAGTCATGTTTTATTAATATTTCTCGGAAATCTCATTGTGAATAGTAAATCCAGTCACCAGGTATTTAAAACAAAAGAACGGACGCCAAGTCAACTGCGTTTAGTGCTAAAGATAGCATGTGTTGCATTCTTAATTACAAATCGTTTAAATCCAAGTCTTTTTTTTTTCAGTTTTTGGATTGGAACCTTGAAACTCGGCCATATATATTTAATAGTTCTGTAATAATAGTGATAGAGAGGTGCTGGAATGCGGTATTCCTAATTATTTCCTATTATTTTTTATGTTCATTCAATTATTTGGTAACCCAAGCAATGAAAATCGTGTGACCCTATGTCAATGCCAATATAACTAGTCGTAGGGTCGAATCCTAAGGCATTGTTATTGAAATGTGACATCTGATTTGCGTAATATTTCGCAGGTATTCTATTTAACATAGATACGTGGAATTATGATCAGATCAATTTTTGCCGACCCAGCTTCTCTCACGTAGCTTCTCTTATCACAGATAAAAACTAAAAATACCAGATATATTTGCAGTGAAACCGAGAAAAGAATAGAGCAATACTATTTCAAAATTGATTTTAATGTGTACAGCAATATAGGAAGTTGCATTGGCAAATTTCGTCACTACTAGGGCTGTGTCCGCTTTTGTGCGCAATATTGGCCTTGTTGTCTCTTTCTCCCCGATAGATGGAGAAATGTCAGGTAGTTCGTGAGAAAATTAACATTAACGTGTCACGAACCAATACAATTTACATCTTTCCACGACTGTAATTATTTATTTCACAAATTTACCTCATACACAGGGCATGGCGTATAATACTGTGTTTATTTTAATTAAATGAATTTTGCTGTGGGTCACAGGGATCAAGGCGCTGCATAGGAAAGTCGTAACATTTCTATTTTTTTTAACCGGCCACGCTTGACAGATCACATGCAGGTAATGGAAATCGGTNCGGAAAGGAAATATCGTCGAAAAACTGTTTTGGAGCGCCATTTTTCCAATATGGTGACTACTTCCGCAAAAAAAAGAGGTGGTAAAGTAAAAATTCGGAAATAACACGTTAAAATCTATAAATATACCAATTTTCAAGACTCCCCTGAAACTTCACAGGCAAAACTTCCAACTGATTGGACTATATGTACATTCAATTATTTGGTAACATAAGCAATGATAATCGTGTGACCCTATGTCAATGCCAATATAAATAGTCATAGGGTCGAATCCTAAGGCATTGTTATTGAAATGTGACATCTGATTTGCGTAATATTTCGCAGATATTCTATTTAACATAGATACGTGGAATTATGATCAGATTAATTTTCGCCGACCCAGCTTCTCTCACGTAGCTTCTCTTATCACAGATAAAAACTAAAAATACCAGATATATTTGCAGTGAAACCGAGAAAAGAATAGAGCAATACTATTTCAAAATTGATTTTAATGTGTACAGCAATATAGGAAGTTGCATTGGCAAATTTCGTCACTACTAGGGCTGTGTCCGCTTTTGTGCGCAATATTGGCCTTGTTGTCTCTTTCTCCCCGATAGATGGAGAAATGTCAGGTAGTTCGTGAGAAAATTAACATTAACGTGTCACGAACCAATACAATTTACATCTTTCCACGACTGTAATTATTTATTTCACAAATTTACCTCATACACAGGGCATGGCGTATAATACTGTGTTTATTTTAATTAAATGAATTTTGCTGTGGGTCACAGGGATCAAGGCGCTGCATAGGAAAGTCGTAACATTTCTATTTTTTTTAACCGGCCACGCTTGACAGATCACATGCAGGTAATGGAAATCGGTGATCGGATATTAGTATTTCATAACGTTTAAAAGTAAAGGGTTGGAATTATGTAAATGAGTTTTTTATATATGAAAAATGTATATAACAAATTTGTAAAACAAATTTTCATCAAAAATAAAAAAATTAGCCTAGTTTAATGTCCAAGGATTGTACATTGTAACCACTTTAAACTTTAAAAAAAATTCTCTCAATAATGTCCACACGCTATTGAGTTAAATTTTCACTCTATTAGTATGAGTACAACTGAGTGAAATTATTGCATCAGAAATGAGTGAGTTTTACTCAAATCTGAGTTGCTGCTAACTATCAATTGAGCGACTTTTGACTCTATTCTGAGTATATAAAACCAATTTAGAGTTGACTTTTTCTCTACTACGATTTAAATTTAACTATTATTGAGTCATTTTTACGCAGACTTGGTTTTTAATTAACTAAATATTGACTGCAAAAATAAATGATGATGAATTAGAATATACACTGTCGAAATTAATTCATTTCGCGGGGCCTCCTCCTGTCCTGGCTGAGATCCACCAGCTGAGACCCGCCGCCACTGTAGTCGAGATTACAGAAGTAATATGCAAGTGGTGGCATCTTCATGGCGCCATTCAAATTACTCGAAATTAATATACGTTTAATCTCAGTCAGTAATGAGGACATTTACTCTGATCTAGGTACAAGTGCACCAAATACGAGTTTAGGTGAAGAATTTATTTAAGGAGTACTCAGTTTTACAGTTAGTTTAAATATAATCACAAATGAGTGAAATGATCAAAATGCTCAATATTGAGTGAAAATGTACTCAATCATTTCACTAAATAGATTCACTCCGAACCTTTATTGCTTTCACCCAGACCGAATTTTTTAAAGTGTATATTCTCTTTAAATTTTAATTTAAATATCATCGTATTAAAGTCATAAATTACTAAGTTGCCACAGTGGTTTCTACACAGATGTTTTAGAGACAATATTTTAGGTCTCGATTAAAAAAATTGGTTAACTGATGGACGAATAGATTATCATATCCTATATTGTACGTTACAGATACGTAAGTATAGGAATAATTTAACTATCCCTTTATTTAACCAAATATTATCCTCGACCCAATATATCATTGTTTTTAATTATTGTAATCAAACCATTGTATTTAAACATAATTTCCAACAAAATAGTATTAACGGACACTTGTTCAGCACTACACGCCATACACCACGCCACGAGATGACCTAATGGGGAGGATGGGAATAGACAAAGACAACGCACGACAACCATAGAATGGGGTGGGGTAGACATAATGAGGACATTTACTCCGATTTATCTAATTATTTCACGGGATATTTTAGTGAAAATGCTCAATATTGAGTGAAAATGTACTCAATAATTTTACTCAATGAATTCACTCACACCACTTTTTGACAGTGTACATACCCTTTCAGTTTGTAGTTTCGTTAGACCCAAATATGTCACAATATTAACTTGTTTTCGAGCTACACAGAATTCTTTATCGGTGACCAAATTTGTTTGTTTATATTTGGCAACATATATCACAAGTTTATCAGTTACCGAGTTACCTTGCTTTTTATCTCCGTGAATTATCGGAGCCGTAAGTAGGCCTCTAAAACCCTATCGTTTTTCGCTAATGGGGGTTAAGGTGGGTCAATCACTAATTAACAATTAATACTGGTAACCTTTGCCGCAAATTAACGCCAACCTTGATTTTTAGCGTTGCGCAAGCCAGCGCACAATCCTATTAAGCCCAGATGTGTAGTAATTGAATATATCATTTACATACTGCCACCGAGTATTGCCAATAAGTCATATTGTGGCTGTAAAAAACTCGTATAGTTGCTACCTGTTGAAATAACAATTTATCCGTTTCGAAACCAGATAGGTTCGGCTCAGGCGCATGCCTTATAAGGCCTACTGTTATCGCAACTACAACTATATTATTAGATCATACATAGTTTATGCTGAAAACAGTAATTCAGCTTAAAGAAAAGGAAAGACACTGTCTATAACTTGCAACTTTACTGTTTATCATTCCATTCTTTGTATTCTCAATATAAATACTTCACCTTGCAGGCTGTTACATCATAATTATTGAGCAATGCAATTTATTAAGCGAAATTAAAATATTAATTTGTCGCATTTCTATGTCGAGGATAAATAAATCTGTAATTTATTCCTAAGGCGTAAAGGTCTCACCTCTTGACACCAAATCGATTTTATTTTGATAAAATTCTAACGCGGATTCGCAGTTTGCCTTAACCCTCAAGCTGATGGCAAAAGTTAACTTAGAGCGTTTAGGAGTGAAGCGGGAGACGGGAGACCCTATGTTTACAACAGCGTACGAGTATGCCGATTTTATTATTTGACAGTCCTTTGTAAGTTGACAGTCCTTGTCATGTATATAGGTATGCACTATCGGTCGTACAGTTGACTGCTTTAACCTATAAAATGTCAGATGAAGAACGGAGTCAGTAGAAAGGAAAATTTGTGACCAAAAGAAAGTATGAGTGCTTGAGAATTAGTAAAGAAAATAACAAAAGCAGGAAAAAGCTGTTGAAGAGAATATTGTGGAGCCAGAACCTCCGCACACCGTACGAGGGCATCAACTAATCGACAAAGCATGCACTGCTCTTTTTGCAAAGAAATTTTAGGCATTTTAAAATGTCTACAAACTGTGATCACGAAATGATTTACGTGGAAAAGTTAAAAATAATACGAAATTGGCAGCATTTTTTCGTAGCACCCTATGTTCCTTAATCCTCGTGTGCAAGAGCGTTGTTAAAGCGTCTTAATTGCTATCGCCTTTAATTGTGATTTTAAGGGAAATAAATCCGAGATTTATTATTCGCAGTTCACAGAAATTATATCGAAATTATATGTAATTAATATCCGCACGCTTGCAACATGATGCAACGCGAAATTCAATTCCGATTAAAAACCATAAAACAACCGAAGGATAGAGAAAGGAATCGCACCTTATTCATTCGCGAAACTTGTGATTAATTCTTTTTCAACTGATCTGGCGTGATCTGATCTAAACTTATTGCGTCTATTGGTGCGAAAGGAAAGGGCCTTCAAAATTCACAGACTAGAATTAATAAACATTCTCAGAACTAATGACGTGCATATTGTTAATTATCATGGTATTCACAAAGTTGCACAACGCCTTAATTAAAAAAAAATAATACACTTCCAAAGACGAGGAAGAGTACGTAGAAAAATACATACAACACGAAATATACCAATGATTTTTTTTATGCAACGCTACTGGCGCTTCTACTGCGTTGCAAGCACATTACATGCACGAAGTCATTTGGCTACGTATAAAAATTAGACAGCACGTGTGACATTTTCAAGGCCGGCTAGATGTACAATCCCGTCACGTGATTTTCATTAATAACTCGTCAGCTATTTACCGATTTGGGGATTTTACACAGAACGTGTCGACTTGATACATTAAAACTGTACCCATACGCCGTTCTTTGTCCGCGCCACCATTACGCATTCAAGGCCTCCTTTGAAATTCATGAACGCGAAAGGTGAATGTCAAATTTAGTCAATAGTATTAAAATAGGTGTTGTAAACGACTTATTTTAAATAATTTACGAACGTCTGTTCGTCGGATACGTGGCATTTGGAATTCGTAAATCGCTTACTAACTAATGAGGTGTTCTGTTAACCAAAAACGTATGCGATATGATTAACTGGCATGAATAAGTACAAGCCGAGCACAAATCGGCAACCTTTTGAATAAACAAACGACCGTTCCAACGCGACGTGACGAAATACTCGGGTTTTAAAGGTAATTCGAGAATAACATAATCGTTATGAAATAGCTGTGTACTTTTATGACACAGTAAACGAATTAAACTGCGTCTTAGAGTACCCGGTTTTTCTACTCGACGTTACATCGATTATTTACTTAAATCGAGTCGGCTTTGGAAGATATTTACAAACAAATGAATGGGCGAGCTCCTTTTTTTCACCACACGCAAGTAAATAGGAGTTGGCTACCGAATAAACATTTCAATTATGATGTCGAGACGAAAAAAAAACCGATGCCTAATAACGCAGTGGCGTCACGAAACGCGTCACTTGGTTACCATGGCAACGCAGATCTTTACTGTGGGCGGCCAGTAGAATATGAAAACTGAAGGGTATAAAAAGGAGGCATTTAAATTTCTTTTGGTAATAGAAATCTCGATACATTTCGGTATATTTGTTTTGTTTTTAATGGCCAACAAAATGTCCGAATCCAAGCAGAAATAAGCTATAATTGTTGCCAAGATCTCAGCGGCGATAAAATGAATGGAATAATTACTAAACGGACTCCAATTGTCAACATGCAACAGCAGTAGCGTCAAACAGTGGAATTTTTGCAATTTCAGACAGAGACAAATGTGTGGAAGTCAGTATTTTAAAGTCCATGATAGTTATGGAATCGTACAATCAATAGTTCTGACCAAGTCATATCATTTAACGATATCTAGGTGCATTATCAAAGGCCAACTGCGATGGAGAGGGAAGTTGCATTTGATGGTAAACAATTACAAGAGATTAACAGATTAGAGATTATACTTGAAAACATTTTGTTTTACAATGAGAAGGTCAACCTCTTATGTTCGAATCAGGTAACTCATGAAAAATCAAATTAACAATTTAGTAGTCTGGCAGAAATAATAAGAGAGAAACAGTTGCTTCCAATTAATTCCCTTCGTCTTGGCAAACATTTTATTTTGAATTGGACAAAGGAACATTGGCTCAAGTTGAAATAACTACACACTTAAATTTATTTCATTGTCAGTTGAGTGAGTTAGTAAGAACTATTTATTGTATAAATCTTTTATATTTTCGTAATAGTCGTCCTCCCCTCGTCGTTCTCATGGTCCACCCTTCGCCACGCATTAATTTAACTAAAACTACTGCGTACTAGTTTCGAGCTGGTCCAGATCGCAGTCGGCCAAACAGGTTCAGCGAAGATCCGCGGACTTGAACTCTGGGAATTTTCATCACGAACCCAGTTTAATATCGCGACCTTCCGACCTCTCTCAAGTTTCTGCATTCCTTATGCGACGATTAATTTATTTAATGTGGGAAATCGGGGGAAATACTGAAATATATGCACCCCATCCCCGATGGGGTTGGGATTTTTATAGCCGCTCCCGATATTTGCATATCATCGATTGTTGGGCGCAAACAGCAATTCTGTGATTATAAAATTTCTATTTAAATCCTGAAGGGTCGGGCAAATAACCCTTCGACGTTTTTAATCCGCAGCCCCTCACAGTTGAGGCTTTTATAGTCCATATTTTCCGTTTTCTTGGTAAAAAATCGCTGCGTTTCTATCGAGAATTGTACATTATATTGATAATCGTAATTGCCACTGGAGACGTCTGTAAAGGGTTTAGACGTTTAAAGCCCTTTTTATTGTTACGCTAACATTGTTTGTCTCCCCTCTCTGTCTGGTAGAAAGAGTGAAAGCAGCGCTTAGGACGGGCAAGTTTCGAAAGGCAGGTAAAAAGTGCGAGGAGCAAGCGGTTTTTAATATTTCGGGCTAGTCGATTGCACCTATTACGAAACGCTTTTTGTCGACTTAATTACTTGCCTTGACTTTCTAATTTTACTGAAGAAATTGTTGATTAGCCAGAGGAGATAGCTATTAAACCAAAATATTGGAAAGTGGCACGATTTAGTATAAATACTTTTTCTGTGATAACTACAGAAGTTACATCATTGATGAAAGTCTGTCTAAATACGTGAAGCATGTTTTTGTGTTTTGGTATTTAAAATATGCTGTAAACCTTTCAAAATATTAACTAAAATATTCGACAAGATCAAAGTGGAGATGATGCAATTGTGATTTGTTTCCACGACAGCTCGCGACATTTCAAATCGACTACAATCATAATTTGTTTAGGCAATTGTAATCTTCTTTTATTTTTGTTTCGCTAATTGCCAATTATAATTTTGTACGGTCAAACGTCATACACGATTTTTATTCGAGTAATGACGTAAACGTTTCCGACATTAGTAATTATATTGCCTTTATATGGCTGCAATTTTCGGAAAGTCGGTTGCACAAGCTGACATGAGCGCATTCGCCAAAAGTAAGGCCAGTGCTAACAAAACTTTATGACGGATATAATCTATTCACAAGAAATTACAACACAAAAAAATCTGTACGTAAACAACTTTTGTTTTTGGGTATAAAATTTCACGAGGGGTATTTAAATGCGGCTTGCTTAAAATCGCATTGGCCTAGGTTAGTGCAGGTTACACAAAGGGACCTTTTGATCTTTATTAGGGGGACCTTGGGTGGTGTTTGCAAGTGTCGCAACAGGGCCCTTATCCGAGGCGGTATTTGCACCTCTCCTACGAATTTTTTCGAGGCGTTATCAAGCGACAACAAATATTGATAGACGGCATACCTTACAGACCAACTCCTCGTGCGTGTTGATGTCGACGCACCGATACAGCGAACTGCCCTCAACTTGCTCGAACAGCTGGTACTTATCCGCTATGACGGAGCTCTGGAAATCCCTCTCGCCCTGGTTGGGGCACTGGGGGGCGCCTTGGTCCCGGTCGGAGGTCACCCTCGGCACCCTGCATTCGACATCCCGCGGGTGGGAAATGCGGAATTTCTTTATCACATCGCCCCCCGGGATGGTCGCCTCCACGGCTGACTTGTCCACCACCCGAGCACTAGGTAATACCTCTTGGATGTTTTGCATTTTGTTTTCGCACACTCTCACGCACTTGCACTTAATAATAAAAATTTGTTACAGTCACTTAGATTAAGAATTTGTTAAGGTCTCTTACGGCACTAACTTGAATGGATGCTCTGGAAAAGAAAAAAAAAATAAGTCTTGACATGTGTCAAATTGCGGGAGTGTAAGGCGTTGCGAATGGCGTATACATTGCGGCAACCGCGTGCGTTACGATATTTCGCAAATTATTATGTATAACAATTATTAAAATTGCCCAATTTGTTTGGCGATTACTAAAACATTTACATTGCATTTACTTTGCACAACCAGCTGTAAGCGTTGCTCAAAATAAAATTAAAACCGTATTCCCGTTATTAATTAAGAGAACCGTGGTGTAATTCCCTCCGATGTTGGCTCACATCAGCGGGATAAACAATCGATAGGACTCGAAACGTCGCCGCGTATCCTTTGTTCGGCGGGCACAAAAGGAAATGTCACAAAAGTTAGACAAGGTCCCGAGCGCGGTTGCGAAACGCCAAATCCAAAAGTCAACCATCGAAAGGTCGAAAAAATGAACAACGAGCGTCGACATTGGCGGAATCACTCACCTTGTCGAAAGTCCTGGAGAGAGAAGATCCTTGGAAGTCAAAAAAATAACAGTTTCATAATAAACGGCGAATGTAAAAAAAAATCAAAATTGATGCAGCACTGAACTGTCGCGTTCTCACAGTGGTCAAGCGCACAACACCAGTGTCATCGCGCCACTGACTGAAATTGGTGCTGCCGTAAAATCTGAAATCCATTTTACTACTTGCCTGCGTGCGTAGAATGGGGGGGCCGCCGCGCAAGCGCACGGTCCTGAGCTTTCCGGCGTCCCAAGCTGCCTCGACGGGCCGCGGGACATGTGCTTTTCAGATTTCTACCTGAGCTTGGGGCAAGGTGTACGGAGCGTCTGCCGCCCACCGCATCCACCCTCCTCTACAAACATACTGAGTACATACACATGGGTGGACCGCCTTAGATTTTCGAAGGGAGAGATTTTCCACAATTCTATACAATCTGTCCCAGGGTGGGTGCCTTGTAGACGTTTTTATTGTTGATTTTTCAAGAGAAAGTTATTCTTGATAAAAAGTTTTGCTTATCTCGGGAAGCCATTGGCAGTAATCAAATATGTAATAAAACATACAGGGCGTCCAAAAAATTTCAAAATATGAAATTTTCCCCAAGCAAAGTGCCTTTCATTTTTGTTTTCGTTAAAAACTGTTTTTAACGAAGTGGTTCGAGAACTAAAATACAGGGTTTAATTTTATTTTGGCAGAAAATTTAGAGTTCAGAAGAAAACTAATATTTCAATAAGACGGATGCCTTGCACATTTCACACTTCTAGTGAGAAACTAGCTAGACGTTCACTTCCCGAACAAGTGGATCGGACGATATGGACCAATACATTGGCCTGCACGGACACTCGACTTGTCCCCATTAGATTATTTCGGGTTATTGCCATTCTCAAACTATTTGAGATCCAACCTTGAAATTTTAATATGATATTCTTGAAGGTATAAAATGCAAAAGAAAATTTAATTTCCTGGAAATGTCACACTGGTATAGCCCCTTATGTCGTACCATGAAAAAATATTTTTTCAAATAACTTTAAAACAGTTTGAGTCGGACTCCTCAGTTGATATAACTCTTTAAATATATCACTAAGTATGTAAATAAATGACACATGGTATCTTCTTTGGTAATATTATTGAAATTCATTCATTCAAAATGGTGAAAATTGTTCTACGTTAATTGTTGAATAGGCGAGTAAAATGAAGTATGTAACAAGTCTTGAAATTTGCCTGGAGACATGAAAATTGACAGGTTCTATTATTTGTTTACAGTAAGTTTGGCCATGAATTAATTTACAAAAAGTCATGCGGATATAGGTTTGTGATTTACAAAGTAATTAAATGAACTTATTAAGAAAATCGGGCTGTGTAGACTAATAGCTGGATAGATTTCGTTCTTTTTATAATGAAGATATTTAAAGAAACATTTTTGTATTCTCTCCGACTCATTAATATTTTAAACTAGGGGCAACATAATGCAAGCGTAACAGATCTGATCTGATTGAAGTCCAATGACATGAACTGAATTGCATTTAGATTAAAGATAGATATAATAAATAATAGTTCGGAAAAAAAATTGGGGAAAAACAGTTAAATTTAAACTCGAAATAAAAATACTGGTTAAAATATCTTTCCACTTAAAATCTCCTTGAATAAATGGATATGCAAATGATACCTACATTATAACAAGATTTGCATATTCAAGATCCGGATACCCTTAAATCTCAGACTAGTCGATATTAAGCACATTGTAACAAAATATAAATATAATATTCTATTTAAAACAACAAAATGTTCTCTGGAAATTAAAAAACAACATTGAAAGTGTGTTTTAACCAAAATTCAACGTAAAAGCAAGCACTCAAAATAAACTTTGTTTAAATTAGAGTCCAGGCCTGACTCTGAGTCTTTTGAATCTTCTAATTCCAACTAACTCAATATGTATGTTCTTGGTCATTTCAAGCATATTCCAATTCTTCATCAGCTTCTTCTAAAAGCGAACATGATTACTTTTCGTATGAATCATACAAATCTTTTGACGCTGCAGAAAAAGGTGATGGTGAATTTTCCAAACAAGAAAATCACTGTGAGAAAAACTAGTAATTTATGTCTTTGTCATAGTAAACGTATAATTTTTAAATAATTATTTCCTTGGTTAGTTATTTGAATTTCCTTATACAATCACTTCTCTCTCTGTTAGGATATTTTACTTTGAGTCAAGATTTACCTGTATTACTCAAAGTCTATGGCAGATATCCAAAATTTCACAAAAGGTGCGAAAAATTATAAAAAAAAATCTATTGCTGAAAGTAAATTAGATAATACTTATTGTTAGTACGTGTAAAAATATTAATAGGTTGTCCAAAGGGTGGAGATTCCAAAAAATAACACCCTGTTTGTCATTCTCTTACACTCCCTATCAATATATTACACTCAAACAAATAAAGACTAAACCAAGAAGTCTCTAGCTCAAACCGTTTTAAAGTTATATGAAAAAGAGATATTTTCTTGATGTAATTTAAACACCCAGTTTCTTGTAAACGGTTCAGTTTTCGGAATACGTTTATATAATAGGCAATTTATTGTCAGTTGTACCCGTGTACCGACAGTTTTTAAACATTATGTGCTCATGTTTCGAATACCAAGCAAATAAATATTTCGAAACATTGTTATCAGGTGTCTCGTAAGATACACCATCATTTTTGTCCGATTTTAAAAACTAGATGATTGGGGTTAACAGCTGTTAAAATAGTGCAAATTGATATTAACTTTACATCATTTTTTTCAGCGCCTATCTTACCTACAAGCGTTGTAATTTTGTTTAATGGAACTCTATGCACAATAGTTATTGTTTGCACGATTGTTTTGCCCTCCAGTCGATACTTAACAATATAAGCAACTGGTGCAATAGGAATAACTTGTTGCTCAGTGTTAACAAATGTGGTATTATCACGTTTCTATTTAATCAAAATATTATTGTTTTTAACTACAATCTAGACACGTCAGTATTATCAGAGGTCCAAAATTTCCAGAAAAATTAAGCAGCGCATTTTTTTTTCTTGAAAACTTGATTGATATGAAACTAAAGAAATTATTTTGTTAAAATCCAGGATAGGTATAAAGGATTATGTTCTTGCTGCGTAAGGAATTGAAATAAGATAACCAAGGAAATAATATACAAATTTTGTTATAATGTATAGTTTTCCTACTCTAATCGACTCCAAACTCGCTTTTACTGTTCGTGTGTGATCAATTTGACTAACGATAAAACTTTATGTTCATAATAATTACAATATCCTCGATATGTTCACAATTTTAATGCAATTATATGACTTTTTTGCATAATTATGCCTATTAAGACTTATTACCCTTTATCTGCTGCTAATATTTTGATAAATATGTTAATAACTTGAAGAGAATACTAGATATTTCCTTAAATATCTTCACAATAAAAAGAAAGTTTATTCAGCTTGATTTCGTTAATAAGTTTTCAACTAATTTCCTCGTAGACCACAGAAGTACGTTTAATTGTACATTTTTGTATAAATTAATTCATGGTCAAACCTATTGTAAACGAATATTAGAAATAGAAAATTTCCACGAACCCAAGCAAACAAGTCTTACTACTTCATTTTTTTACTCGCCTACTTAAAAAATTAATGTAAAACAATTTTCACCATAGCTTTGAATGTAAATGGTACTTCGTCGAATTGATATGTTCACCCACAACCTAACATACTTAAAAACTTCGCATTTGCAACTATTTCATATATATTCGTTTCTTTCATGCTTTTAAAAAGAATAATATCAACCTTGAATAATATCGATACCATTTAAATCTACAAAAAATTGATACAGAAATATATTAATTTGTTCTAAGATAGATAAAGGGCTTTATTTGAGCAACAGAAGCATATTTAATGAAGTGCGATACAGCGTGCTATATAATTATAGGTTTTTTAATAATACTAGGTTTCTTATCAGAAATCCGTTCTTCGAAAATTTACCTAATTCCCATTCTGAGATTTCTAAATATATACAAATAGAATTATCCAAACTAATCACAAATTGATCCTAAATTTTGCAATATGGCGAAATAACTATTTTCACAATGAAAATGCAGTGCCTTGTTAATTTCATCGTATTATATCTGTAATATTAAAACATATGGTTACACTATACAGGGTGTATTTAAATGGAGGAGCACAAATGATACCAGAGATTCCTTGGGTAAAAGTAAGTCGATTTAACCTAACATACCTTTATCCCAAGTCGCATAATAAAAAAGATACGGGGTGTCAAAGTGAAAAATAAAGAATGGTTTTTCCTTAATAATTTCTATAATATTAGGCAGAAATGTTTCAAATTTTCAACAGAGATTTTCTTTGAGGAGATATTTTTAATTTCATAAATTAGTGTTACGGATCTCCACGAATACCAAGGTTCGAGTTGCTTAAATAAATAAAAAAATCGAGTAGGTAACTGTCATTTGATAATAGTTGTAAATTGCAATTTTGAAGTATCAGTTTAAAGTGTTAATTGATTTTAGTCACTATTTACCTGCGTCCTAGATATTAAATAGTTTTGGAATTGAATAAAATAACAAATTATGTATACTAATGACGAGTATGTCGATATGTTGCAAGTATTTTTTGAATGTTACAAGAACTGTGCTGCTGATGTACGACTTTTATCATGTCAGTTATCCCAATCGTCGTGTTCCTGCTAGAAAAGCTTTTGCGGCGGTAGAAAGAAGACTTCGAGGAAACGGACACATTCAACATCGTTCTGAAGGTACTGGCAGAAGACGTCTTATTCGCGATGTAGAACTTGAAGTTATTTTAATCGTAGAATTGGATTTTTTTATACTATCAGCCAATTTTTTTCTTAAATTATTTATTGACTGTTGTTAAGTGACTCTTGGTTTTAGTTTTGCTCTTTTTTCTAATAATTATTATTAAACTAACAATAAATAAATATTTTGTAATATTTTTTCACCTGAACTGTTATTTCATATGAGATTTCTTTAATGCAGGGTTTAAATAATTTCACAAGCACATGAAAATGTGTTTTTTAATATAGACACCGAAAAAACAATTAAAAAACAATTAATAGAAAATATGCAACAAGTGTATTCACACATGCTAAAATAATACGCAAAAAGAGTAAAGTAAATTTAAAACAGGAAAAATAATGTTGTCTCAGTTGATTCCTGCGCCCCCTTTTGGTCGAATTTTAAAATACAGATACACAACTAATAAGTACTGTGAGGCAATGCGTTCTGAATTTAATAACAAAAGTGTCTGTTTGTACCTTGGTATTCGTGGGGGTACAAATCCGTAACACTAATTTATGGAATTAAAAATATCTCCTCAATGGTTGGCGTTAGCCATTTTTAATAAGTATACCTTTCTTGTTCAAAATAGTCCAATATTTCATATTTTGCTGCTGAAAGTTGTATACGGGGGTTGACAAAAAAATTACTACATATTCAATGCATAACGTTGCCTGCAGAGGGCGCCTCGTACTCGACACTCAAAAATCATTATTATATTATTTTTCCCATCATTAAAAAACCTCTCTGTTGAAAATTTGAAACATTTCTGACTAAAATTATAGAAATTATTAAGGAAAAACCATTTTTTATTTTTCACTTTGTCACCCCGTATCTTTTTTATAATGCACTTGGGATATAGGTATGTTAGGTTAAAACGACTTACTTTAACCCAGGAATCTCTGGTATCATTTGTGCCCCTCCATTTAAATACACCCTGTATTTCTATTCTAGCTGTAATATTTATTTTAATACATTCTGTGGCCATCAGTATGGCGACCACTTCAGGAAACACTAAAATAAATTTTAGGTGTGGCATAATTTTGTTCGTGAACATTTTAAAATTATTTTCGTTCTATATTTGTACATAAAAATGGTTGAAGTATATCTTAAGAGTTTTAGATTTAAAGTAAAATATTACCGAAAAAATAATTGTATGCATTTTCAAGGATGCAAATTGAAACTAGCACCTTCGCCAGAAACTCATGTTAATTTAAAAATTTAGATAAGCAAAATCTGCTGTGTCGTCGTTCTGCGAACTTAAAATTGATAATAATTAATTCCATAAATGTACTGCATATTTACTTTAAAAAAAAAGTTCAATTCGGCACTTTGAACTTTCCCTAATGCAGCCAAATTCAAATTACAACACTATTCTATTTTTTACGTAGAATATTCTTCTGAAACCATACATATATCCTAGATTTGTCGGCATAAAACCTTTGAACAACAAATCTATTAAAGGAAACGCAACATTATAACAGATGTTCCGCTGTTAGATTGACCGTAAAATAGAATTAAAGCTCGTATATATTAAAATTTATCATTCCTAACATCTGGAGGAGATTTGGAGATATAAATGTTGGCATTGCCATTACTGGATCTAGCGAAACAATGGGAATAGTTGTCTGTGTTTATTTAATATTACTAAACTTAATTACCTTTGAAGTAAAAGTAGTTGGTGACACTTCAGTTGTTGTTAGTGGAGATGAGATGGCTTTACTAATCTCGACTAAGACCTCAAGTCACGTAGCAGTACTTGAGAGTTGCACAAAAGGAAGGTAGCGTCATGTTGTGAAATGTTGTTTTGTTTGAATGTGCAATAGCACTACAGTTAGGATACAACTAGTAAACACGTTTACAAATAGAAAATAAATAGATATATAAATCATACCTTTGTTTCAATCCAAAATGTTTTGCTATTGTGAGAACTGATTATTATAATAACCAATTTTTGTTACTTGAATTCTTTGCGTCAAAATTTAGAAAATACGTTAGTTAAATTAAGAATAAGATAGCGATCAAACAATTCTTTTTCCATTTTTGCAAAAAGTTGATATACATATATTTCTAATAATAACAACTTACTTTTTTACATTATGAAGGTGTTTTTTTGCATATGTACTATTTGTGATTAATGGAGACCGACTTTAGTATGGAGAGATAGAACGAATATCATTTTAGAGTCAACCAGTTGTTCTGAAATAATGTTTTTTCATCTAATAGTCCAGTCACTGAAGGCAAAAATAAGGTAAAAGCTCCCAATTTTTTCGGATAGCATGGATTTTCCTGAAAATTTGCATACAAGCTCATCTGACCCTCCACTTCAAAAGTTATATTGTCTAGATGTGTGCTTTTTCTATTTGGGGGTGAAAACTACCCTTGTAGGAAAAAAATGCGAAAATCGCAGATTTACGTATTTTAAAGATTCAATTCATGTTCAAATACAATGTGTCCGGAAATTCATGCAACAAAATTTGGTCATAGATTCTTAAGACAAATTTAGAGAACCCGTATTTTTTCTTTTTGCCAACTGGCCCGCTCTTTCGGAGTTACAGCCCCCTGAAATCTCCCCTAAGAAGTCTTTTTTATCTCTCAAAACCATGTTGTACGAGAATCACTAAATTTGGTACACAGGGGTTTTATGACATGTGGAATCTCACAGTGCTACTCTTTGTGGCTAGAAACCCCCTTAAGACACTTTTTCGTGGAACCCTTGTCTTTGGAACCAGAAAAATTTGGTCACAAATTTGATTTTTTTTTTAATTATTAGTTAACTAGAAAGCCATTGAATTTAGAAACTTTTTTGTCTCTTAATATTTGTTTCGTAAAATGCAATGTTTTTGAGGAAAATGGCGAATCAAGATATGCATTCGATCACATTTTGACATTTTTCTCGAAAACATTGCGTTTTACGAAAAAAGTATAAAGTGACAAAAAGTTTCTAAATTTAATGGTTTTCTAGTGGACTGATAATTTTTTAGAAATTTAAATATGCTACCAAATTTTTTGGCTCCAAAGTCAAGGGGGCCCACGAAAAATTGTCTTAAGGGGGTTCTCCGCCAAAAAACGTAGCACCATCAGATTCCACATGTCATATAACCCCAGTGTGCCAAATTTAGTGATTCTCGTACAACAGGGTTCTGGGATATAAAAAAAAGATTATTCTTAGGGGCGGACTTCAGGGGGCTGTAACTCCGAAAGAGGGGGTCACTTGGCAAAAATAAAAAATACCAAATACTAAAGCAACGTTGCGCAACTTTTTTGTAATTTATCTAACTTTGTATTTCTTTCCGCCTTCGAAATTTCCAGTGTCCATCCTTAGTGGGGAAGATAAAACATATCAAGTGATTAAAATATTTCTCCGCTATAAGAGACAAAAACTATGCCATGATTTTTGCACGTAGTTCATAAGCCAAAACATTGTTATGAAATGTTGATATTAAAGCGTTTGACCCACAGCATTTTCCGCGATAAACTTGAAGTAGCACCAAAAGTGACTCACTTAAATTTTATAGAGGGAAAAATACGGGCACGGAAAATTCCTATTAAAAAAATTGCGCGTCAAAAATAAAACGGCTAGTTATAGGTATACAATTTCGATTGCGGGAGCAGTAATATTTCGAGGTATAGTCAGCAGTTTGCTAATTATTTAAGCAATAACAATGATATTGGTAATAAAAACGTAGTTTTATGTTGCAAAAAATAAACACTGGCAATAGCAAATAGCTATCATAAGTGAGTTACGTGAACATACAAAATTATAATGAAACGGATGTGTTTACAAAATCCGATATTACGCACACCAAATGCACTTTACACATTCGAGATAGCAGTTTAATAATAATTGTACACAATGAAACGAAAAATTTAAAGCGGACTGTTTATTACAGAAATTATTTTCAAAAATTACTACAGGATGTTTAATTTCGTTAACTTTTTTATTACTTTTTCTTAATAGCTTTTGCATACACTACATTTTTTATGGTTTTACGTCAATATATGTATTTGCAATGAATAGTTCATTAATTTTTATTTAACAGTTTGCTAATAACACATATTTTCTAGACATAAACGACTACGTATAATAGAGAAATAAAATATTCATGAATAAATTATTATATAATTATTAAGTACTAAGGAATATCGGCGATGCGGTAATTAAAAATGCATAGGGTGTAGAATAATTTCTAACTTAATTGTAGAAAATTGTTTTAAATAAAGGATTCTGAAAATTCATTACAAGTTGGGAGAGCCTGTAGCTGAGACTGTGCGCTGATTACGTGGATTTTTCGGAATCCGTATTTTTCATTATTAAAAAGAATGATAGACAACAAAAATGTAGCTTTTTTAAATATTTTGTTTTTTTATTATTCCTACCGCATAAAAAATAAAGGAGATACCGCCGCTTGAAATATCCATTTTAGTGAAAAAACGACCTGTTTCGAGCCCTTCGATCCTTTCCCTTTAAAAAAACGAAGGACTTAAAAGGTTTTATACAGGGTGTCCCGTAAAGTATGTTACAAACTTTGAGTGGTGATAGTACATAAAAAAATATGACTAAAAACTCTAATAAACATAACCTCTTAAACGCACCGTTTTGAAGTTATAGGCCTTAAAAGGTGCAACTACAAAAGTAGTTTTTGTGACGTAACTCTTTGTTGGAAAAAGAAAACATAATGAAATTTTCAGGGACTAGTCAGCTTTAGGAAGCCAATAAATAATGTGGATATTAATAAAATTGAGAAAGCGGAAGGGTGTTTTTTTATCACCCTGTATCCTATTTTTGGCCAAAAAAAGTTTTTCTGCAAATATACAGCAAATATCAGATTTTTAGAAAGACCATTGAATTTAGAAATTTTTTTGTCTCTTGCATTTTTTATGTAAAATGATTAGTTTTCTAATAAATTTACAAAATGCAAAGGGAGTTTACTCACCGCTAGGTGTTAAATTTGACGTATTCAAAAAGTAGGCGCCTGTCACTTTTAACATAGTTGACATTTGTTACCATATTTTAATCGTGTCTGTTGACGAATTATTAATTGGTAACAAATG
>NW_019416366.1:0-63371 GCF_000390285.2 Anoplophora glabripennis | reverse complement strand
TTACTAACATTTTTATTAATAGATTTTATGTGGTAGTAAATTCGCAGAATTACAAGTTACTTTATTAAATAGTCCAAAGAAAAATTTGGACAGGGATGTTGAACTGGAGGTACATCTTTACAAAAATTATAAATGGTGTTTCCTGGGTAGTTACAAATACAATTAGCAATCAAATTTGTTATCTAACTGAATAATGAATATAGAAAATATGTCATTTTAACTTCCAAAAGGTATTACACTAGTTATGTAAATTTGAAATCGTTTTATCCATGCATTATTAATTCTGGGTGTCCACATTTTTCTATCGACATCTAAAAGAACAATTTATATTATAAAAATTTAATATTTAAACAATTTTTATAAGCAATTTAATATTACCTATATAAAAAGTAATAATCATACAATTGTTCTTCTTTAGGAAACCGAAAAAATGTATATTTTTATTTTCTTTCTTGCATTTCCGATACTGATTTAGACATTCTTTGTAACTGCAAATAATTGTTAATAAAAACGCCAAAGTTTTAAAAATAAATAACTATAAATCCACTGTAAACCACTTTTTAAAACACTCCAATATTCCAATACAGCTAACGGCAACAATGTTTATAAAATGGCTATTATACAATTATACGTAACGTCACTAACGTAAACTAGGCGGAGATAAAACATGTTCGGAAGTATTCGGGCTTCATCGGTAATGTATTTAATTCGCAGGTAAAAACCGTTCATACGAGTAGCATCATTTTATGGGCAAAATAATCAAACGTTCTATTTTACTCTACAAAATTTATATATCCTTAAAGTTTTGTATTTCATATTTATTCTATTTAATGCCGAAATAATAGTAAATCTGAAAATATCATCTTACGTTGTCACACAGCTGTTTTGTTTGGAAATACGCATGCGTTCAGTCCCTTTAACTTGGATGTATCTCCATTCGTGTTGGACAAAGTAGGCCTTTCTCTCTTAGTGTCGCATATGGGTTAGATATGTGACTGTACTAACTTGACCATCCGATGGATCTGTCTGTTAAAATCGGAATGTTGGTCGTACGAAACACGTTTTAAACGTTGGTTTTAATTTTGCCTTGATATTTTAGGAAAGCCAAAAGTTTTTCTTTGGATTTGCTGTGAAACGTTACTCAAAGTTAGATATTTTTGTTTCCAATAGATCAAGTTCGACGGTTGAGACTTGCAGTTTAGCACGTCGCAGACCCAATCGACAGATTTACGCGTCCCTGTATGGCTGGCTAATGACTATCATCAGTTCTAACTCTCACACAACATAAACCATGTCACTGAGATAGTAAATTATCACATCATCACCGCCTTTCATCGGAATCCGACTGACAAAATCGAAACATCAGCTGATTTCCAAACCTTCAAAAGGGAAACAAGTCACAATATAATTCACCCTTGTTTACCATACCACTAGATCATACACCACCCTTAGTACCTGTTCCCCCACCTTCATACGCCCCTGCCTCGAGACAAGTCTTTCAGTATCCAACAAAAGCAAAGGCAGCTGTCCACCGATTTTTTATCTGGACCCGCACATCTGCCCCGTACTTAATTTTCTCGCTTTCCGTAGACCAAGGTATGTGGCACCTTGTAGGCCCGCAGCACTACCATATTTCATCTTAAGGTGGTTTCGTTTGGAAACCGGCCCAAGCACCGCACGTCAGTCTATTTGTCCATTATATTACATTACTGTGATTTAGTTAGCACAGGACGGTTTGGCAGTAATTGGACGGTATTATTTATTACTGTCATTATCTGCAGTCTTGTTTTACTGGATAAACCGGTCAGAATTGCATTATGGTCATCTCTTTAGTGATTTTATGGATACTGTATAAATTACACATCTTTATCAAAACAAATCGAAATTATTATTTCATAATTACATAGGCCAGGAAAATAAGCTAGGAAATTACCATTTCGCGACTTTTTGTTTCGGCAAGCTGAATTTATCACTACAGATGTTAAATATTATGTACAATAATATAGTTTCCACAGTCATAAAAATGGGGGGAAGATTGTTTACAGGGTGGTTAATTGTATAATTTTTACATAAATTCACGTTTTTCGCTTATAATTTTGTTCCTTTCATCTCCACGAACAGTAAAGTACTTTTTTTTTCGTCTTCAAAAGACCTACAAAACTAGCCCACGAGCGTAAAAAAATATTGATTAGATAAACAGTTATAAACAGAAGAAGTTTATTTATGACTTGAATTAAACATTTATAAACTGCGTTATTATTACCAGAACGTTTTGGCATCGCATCCTCTCATTCCTTATTACTGTCTAATACCTCACACGAAATCTGGAATCGGTAAGTTGAATAGTTTACAAGTTATGGCCTTATAAACAAATTAACTAATTACACAGACCCACAAAAAAAAAGTATCGGATCTGGTATTCAGACCCATGTATTTCCATGTACTTTTTTCCGCTGAATCTGGCCCAACGGATCTGAGTTTTCGGGAAAATTAAAAAAAAACAGGAAACAACAAGAGTCCTAAATACGAAGAAATTGTATTAAAATTGATAAAAGACTTCCAAGACCTGGGATGTTTGATGGACTACAAGTTGCACTTTCTTCATTCACATCTGGATTGGTTTCCTTAAAATCTTTGAGATTATAGAATAGCGATATCGAGGAAGATGGGATCACAACATGATGGCCGATTTTTGTTGGTTGTTAAAAAGAGAAACGAAAAATAGAGGGACTAAACGAAAGTGTGACCCTTTGCATAAATCCTTTGAGGAAAAGAGAGCACGTTATAGCAACAAAAATAAGAATGATTTGTAGATATCGTTGTCCTTTGTTTAGAAAGTAGAGTATTCTACAAGTTTTATTGCATTCTCAATCTTGTAGGCTGTTATCTCATCTCTCAGCACAAAAAGTAGATGGATAGATGGGTGGATGGGTGGGTTTTATAGGTGGTACAGATGGATGGATAAATATGCGTATTCATGCATGAACTACTGGATAGAAAGATGTATGAATTCATAAATTGGTTGGTGGATAAAAAGATGGATTATCTATTATGATAAATTGGAATTAAACAAGTGCAAAATCATACGTCTAGTGAGCTGGTAGAATAATTTGACTTTTTATAACTTTCGTCGATCGTAAATGACGTTTTTTTTTTGTGAATTTTGACCTGTTTTTTTAATTTTCCCGAAAACTCAGACCCGTTGGGCCAAATCTGAAGGCAAATTCGGATTCAGCGAAAAAAGTACATGGAAATACATGGGTCTGAATACCAGATCCGATACTTTTTTTTGTAGGGCTGTGTTATTAGTCTGGACGATCCCGAGGATCTTCCACAATCGCACTGATTTTTTTCAAGGTAGATTTCATAATAATAGCCTAGTCGGTAGCCCAGCATCAGTCGTATCAGGAAACTTGAGCTGTATTTGTCGCTTTGATTTCAATAATTAGTTATTTTTTCATGGTCAAATGTATTGTAGGACATGGTATAATTATAAGTGAACAAGTTAGTGAAAAGGGCCGAAAAGTTTCATTCTCCAGATAAGTAAAATAAGCAATATATAAAACGTAAATTTGAGCCATTATATACACCATTTCTTGGTTAAGGTCAGGGTTGACTTTATAATTTTGTTCGCAGATAGCGCAATGGTAAACGAGATATTATTATAAATTGTTAATAAAATAATGAATAAATGATTGTATCATATTTTTAATAATTATTTAGAGCGAGATCCCCAGATCTTACACCCCTGGACTATTTCTTATGGGGCTACTTAAAGTCCAAAGTGTACGTTAATAGACCACATAATTTAGAAGAACTCCAAAATTGTATTATAGATGAAATACACGGAGTTACCCCAGAAATAATTCATAATGTGCAAGAAGAATTTCTACACAGACTTGCGTATTGTCAAGAAGTCGGTGGGTGGCAATTCGAACAATTAATTTAGGTAGAAAACTTAATGAATTGTATTTGCTTGACATAGGAATTGTTATTTTTTTAGTGAATAAAATTTACGTTTTGTAAGATGTAAGATGATAACATTTTAATACTGTCGGATCGACAATGAAACGATCTTTCAGAATCAAGAAAAAAAATAGGGGGTTGCTATTTAAAAAAATGTCGATGACGTCATTACTCGAAAACAAATGACGGTTGAAAATCTCCTTTTATGCTAAAATATGTATCTTTTAAATTAAAAATCGACCTGTTCAAGGAATTTTCCCAAAAAAAAATGTTTCGTTTTTACTGAATTTATTCCATACTTTAGGCGCGTACTGTATATATGCACAGTGTGTTCAAGTTTGACCTAAAACACTCCTGTAACATTTGCCTGGACTGTGCGATTTGAATGATTTTGTTTGCATGTAGGAGTCTCCCAATACTTAGTGAACATTTTAATGCTCACCACATAATTTTATAAAAATTATCTTCACTAATCCTTTTTTATGAACATGAACAGTCCCAATATTCAGATTCTTTTACATCTCCTATTAGCCAATCTACCACGTCGCAGTTATCATATTCTGACCTAAGTAGTACATCTTCGATATCAACTTTGATTATCACGGATAATGAAAAGATTATATAAACATTTTGGTGATGATACCCCAAGAAAGAAGAAACTAAAATATGAAGTTAGGCTTAGTTAGGCTTTCCTTCATTTCCAATAAACAAAAAAAAAAAGATAACCCGCAGAAAATAAAAGTCGTTTAAAAACGAAAAATAACAATTTAAGAAACAGAAAAAAAATATTTTTTTAGTAATTATACAAACAACAACCTACACAGAAAAATAAAATTGTGTATCATGTATTAAAAAACGTTTTGAATGTGAACATATTTGAAAATTTGCATGAACATCAATTTGATAATTTCCCTAACAATTGTAACCATTTAACGGAAGTCGTAAGTGCTGTATGTGAAAAGTGTATTGATGTGAGAATAAATCATGAAGTCAAAATATTTATTTCAGGAAAATCTACGAAAAGACAATAATTAGTGGGATTTAGTTAAAATACCTATACGCATTTGGGACCATATCAATGTCCGATATGTCAAAATATATTATAACTAAATCCTGTAAATCCTTAGGTAATTGGAAAAAGGCAGACATGCCTGAAAAAAGTTTAACAATTACAAGATGTCTTATTTTCTTAATCAAAAACCTTCTTTTCGTTTTTTAATAGTATCTTGCTTATTGTTAGAGATGGACCCAACAAACCCTACATGACTATACTGGACAGGGAACGTTCTATCCAAATATGTAAAAATATACAGGGTGTTCCATTTAACTTAACAAAGTTAACATCCGCGGCCATTGTGTTTGGACTTCATTTGTTTCTCTACTATCATTTTCAAAAAATTCATAAAATCTCGTGTAACTTTTATATTTCACATTTTTTTATAACTCTTAAAACAAAAAATTTAAAGGGGGGCTCAGAATATAGTGAATCACCCTGTATTTAATTACAATTAGCTAATGTATCTCATGACAGAATACAAACATTTAACGTTACAGCTAAATGCATCACCCAATACTCCTTTAATATTATAGGAATGAAGAAAAAAGTAATTACTTTATTTTCTTTTATGATCCGATTTTAGATCTAAAAACCTTTATGGACGAAGAAAATGAACTATCTCCAAAGATAAACTGTTAAAACTTCTTCCAGTGACTCCCGAAGTTGTGGTACGGGCTTAGAAAACACCCTGTAGGTCTATATCCTAAAACGTTTTGCGTCGTAAAGGAATAGCAAAACAAATTAGTTTAACATTGGTTTTGTGGAAGAATTTTAATTTTCCTTTCCACATTTTCGTATCATTTCACAATATATCTAGGATTGCATCATATTGCAGTACTTGAATTAATGCAGACTGGCAAGCTGCCTTCACATTCAGGCGCCATGGTATATAGATTTTTATGTAGGTATATATTTTTCCGTTTCCTCTTGAGCTTATTGGAGAAATTGTACTAGCTGCCTTTAGGGTTTAATTTCATTATTTAACGTAAAAACTAATAGAAAGCTTAAAAAATAGTTGAAATTGCAAAAGTATATATTTTTATTGAATAAAATAAAATAAATAAATAAAATTGAGTTTTTGTCAGTGGCGGCCCCTAAGGGAGATACAGCCCCTTGAAGGGGTAACTCAGGAAACAGTTTTTATTTCATAACTTCAAAACGGTTTAATATTAAGTCACGAAATTTTGGGGTTGAATTACTATTTATTATATTACTTAAAATTTATATTGTTTAATTAACAAAATCATATATAAATTTCGAAAAAATGACAAATTTTTTTTGACATTGTTTTATGTTCTAGAACGAAAAAGACTTTGCCGTTCTAGAACATAAAAGTATTTTGCAGCTAGGTGACAAAAAAGACTCACTTTGCAAATCAAAATTTAACGAAAATGTCGACTTTTAATGACAGTTTTCGAAAAATATATTTTCTGTCAATATTTTGTACAAAAAATAATAAATTTTACTCACAAAGTTTTGAATACTTGATATCTAAAAGTTATAGCATTGTTATCTAAAATCTACGTTTTATATTGTCATGCGTCATATTAAATATTTAAAAGTTATTTAGTTCTTCAATCTTCATATTAAAAAACGCAAACATTTAATTACTTTTATTATTTAGATAAAATTATTCACGGAATTTGCTACTTCGCTTAATATTGAATATGTAAATACACTTGTATGTGTTTATCTAGGTTTTATCACTGGAAAATCGATACTACTCAGGATGAGGGTGTATTGGCATAATTTTTGTTGACACAGCATTGCATACAACGTTATAAAATGTTGTGCAATTTACTAAATTCTGTCTATTATCTATGATTGTATACAAGGTGATTCAAAGAATAGTCAGCGTTTCTAAAAAACGATATATTTTCTGCACTGTGATTTCCAGTAGGTAGGTTTAAATTAATAAGAAGGACGCAATAAGTGCTAAAAGCGTTATTTTATTTAGAAAACATTATTTTGCTGTTGCATTTTGATTAACGATATTTCCGAGTAAAGTACTATCTTAATCACCTATCTCCATTAAAATTAACAGCATAGATTTAATTTTGTATTGTAATTATTTTATGAAAATATGTGTTTTTTATTATAGTCTATTGTTTGTGATTTCAGGTGTATATCTTATATTTAATAAAGCATTTTCCTTTCACTTAGCGCTAATTGTATTCATCGATTTGCATATTTTTTCAGAACTCGAAGAATGAGGTGTCTCAATATGTTCTATTTATAGTACCTATAGGATTTCTTCAGAAAATGATAAACAGAATGTAGGTGTTTCGTCTTTTGTAAAATTAGAATGTACAAACAAAAAGTTACTCAACAATTAAAAATAAATGAGGACTTTCACAATTAAGTCGCAATAGAAGCTTGAATAAATATTAGTTTCCCTTCTCAAAAATAACTGCAGCATTATTATGATCCTATAATATTCAGAAATATACTGAGAATGATTTAAATCATTTATGATGAATAAGGTAATTTTGAAGTATACCTGATGGTTCAGCACTAGTATTTAGTATATTATGTACCTATTATAGCTTTATTTTTTCTTATGCAGAATTTGTTTAGTAAATTTAACAGCGGAAAACATACCCACGCAGTGGTTCCATGGCAGTCTTGATTATGTGCAGGATCAGTAAATAAACTAAAATATTGTGCGAACTATACATAACATATCAGTAAATACATAACATATTGTAATCACAAAAAAAAAGGAATTCAAACGACAATAAAAAGAAAAGTTTGATTTATATCTTCAAAATGCGAGAGACAATTGTTTTTTTATTGCAAGAATTTGCAGAGTAAAAAAGAAGAGGGGAGGTAAAATGTGATTTTTTTCTGTATACAGGGTGTGTCATTTAACATTCCCGCTGCGTTCTCCGAACTGAAGTTTATTTTAGTTCCGGAGACTGGGATTGTTAGGTCCCTCGAATAGCTTCAAATTGCAGTTAGAATTGTTAGTTCAAATCTTTCTGTATAGATGGCGTGGCGATACTACAACATTTTTTGATTCCTGGAACATGGAAATTTATTGTTTGTTAGTTAGTACATGGTTTGAATAAAGCCATTATAACAATATTTTAAAAGAATATTTTGTCTCGGGGTGAGTTAAATAAAATAATTGATTTTCTTGTTACCTCATACGTTGCATGTCTCGAAAACAAATAAATATCGGGAAAAACTTTATATTACAAAAATTACTCAAAACTTAACGATCTTTCAGATGGACCGTATTTCCACGTTCCAGGAATCAAACAAATTTTTAGTATCGCCACGCCATCTATACAGAAAGATTTGAACTAACAATTCTAACTGCAATTTGAAGCTATTCGAGGGAATTAATAACCCCAGTCTCCGGAACAAAAATAAATTTCTTCATTTCGGAGATATTGGCACTTCAAAAAGATTTTCATTTATTCACGAATTCTAATAATCAATTTTTGGTGTTGGGGAAGATGTGAAGTTAAAAATGTGCTTTTTTTCTTTTTACTTGTAGAACTGGATAATTTCTAAATTATTTTTTCTTGATCCCGGATTGATTTTTCAAGAAAATTTTTAGTACTTACAAATTAACTATAATGCTAATTTACATGAAATTCGGTGCGTTGGTATTTATACAGGCAATGAATTTATCTTTCAAACTTGTCAGTTAGTAATAAAATTATTTTATTTCAACAATTGCCTCTGATTGTTGTTGAAAAAACATCAATTAATATTTTTATTATTTATTTGTGTTTTTACTTAATACAATATTCGCTTATTTAAAAACTACCTAGGTACTTGTTTTTTTTTTTGTAGAATTAGGAGAGAAGTGAAGTTAAATTTATTTGGCCAATTGTCAAATTTGAAAGATAAAGGCCTACTACTGACTTTTTGATTATTATCTAATGAACACTGTCAGTTATTACGGTTTTTCTTAAATTTAACAAGAGAAAAAAAATTTAAAATTAAATTCTGCTGAGAATTAATATTACTATTTTTCAATTCGGTCAATGAAAAAAAAAGTTCGGTACAATTTTAGGGGTGAGTCATCCCCAATGAACATCTTGTAGTGCTACAATTAACTTTAAATCATATTCAAAGAAGACCAGTAATAAACCTGGTTATTCTGCGGTAAAGTGTTGCAGAGATATTAATTTTTTTCGAAATTTAGGGCCCCACTTTGGGGACTAATAACTCAGGGGTGCAACTTTGTATATATGTAAGTTTGATTAAATTACAATATTTTGGACACCTCTATATGCACCTGACCTGTGTCGGTTCTTATGCGGGACACTCTGTATAAAGGGTAGTCACGCGAAAAGTGTCTCCCCTTTTCTTCGTTATAGTTCAAGATATGAAAAATAAATGTAATTATAAAAATTGTAGGAACGTAAAAAATTGTTTGGCACATGTCATTAACGTCATATTTTTAATTGTCAATATTCTCCTAAGGCTGCTACGTAAAACTGTATTAGAATAAATAAATGTCTTATACAGGGTGATTTCACTTTAAATACGAAAACTGCAGGAATAGATTAATTGCCAAAAAATAAGTAGGGTTTGCTCTATAAACTTTTTTCCTGGGGTATTCGAGATACAGGGTGTTAAAATTTACAAAAAAAAAATGTATTTTTTCTGTTATTACTTTGTAATTCGCTGATGGAATCGAACCAATTTTTACTTTATTGGTTTTTAGAAAACTATAAATAATTTGATTCAAACACTAGTTGTCAAGTCACATTAGTTGAATTTAAGGATGAAATGTTGCTTAAAAACGAAATGCGTTAAAATTTAAATATGCAAATATCTCGATAACCAAGGCAGATACCGAAAACGAGCAAAAGTATTTTTTTTTATGAAACGAAAGGACGTTTTTTCATATTTTCAATATACAATATCCGTAATGGGGTTGTTGACCAAATTTCAAAAAGTTGATACTTAATATAATTCTACGCGTATCAACTAGTGTATATTCACAATTATTAGAGATTGAAAAATGCGCCAGAACAGTTTTAAAATAGTTATTTAAAACTGATTGTTTTATAACATTTCAAAACGGCTGTGACGTCATAAGGGGAACCTTGTAGTGAAATTATGTGTAAATGATTGCGTAAGGGAAAATAATTGGAGGAAGACACTCTGTCAACATGTCAGTAGTGTCAGACTGTCAGTGACACTGTCCTATAAAATATTTTCAAGTCTATGAGTTATTTTCCTTAGTCTTCGAATTTCTTTATTAAGTAAAATTATTATTAGTAATAATCATTTAATATCTTCCCTTATAATTAAAGCAGAATGTGTGAAACGGGATTTGTGAAAGCTACTTCGCAAATTTTACAGAAAATTGTTATTTTTATGATCATGAATTGAATTTTTAGAGACGAGCGTTTTGATATTGGCGAAATCAGAGGTATAAAAGCAGTCAGGTAAGGATCAACATATTTAATGAATGATTTTATTGTGTTTATTTATATAAAATACCTATTTATTTATGGAAATTTATAGTGCAGTTCGAGAGTCTTATGGAGATAATGCAATTAGCTATGTGGAATGTGGAACAAAACACCACTTAAATTTTGTGGAATCCATAACAATCAGGAAATTAATAATAACTGTCACAAATAATCATTTCATGGCATGTCATAAATAATTGATAGACTGCTGTCACTAGTGTCACTTTTGTTTAAGAAACAGGAAACAGGACAGCAGGGTTTAATGGACAATTTTAACATATTTTCTTCTTCAAAATTAAGCAATAGGATCGTTACTAGCTTCTTGTTCAATTGCCCCTTATGACGTCAGACTAGTTTTTAAGTAACGCAAAAATTCATAAATGATTTCTACCACTAATTTGTCATATATTTAAAATTTTACTATATAGGTAGGTTCTTTTATATAAAATCTTTGACTCAACAATAATTTGTATATGGTTTGTTTTTATAGTGAACAACCCTACTCTAAAAGCTCTAACACCCTATACAAGCAACGCCAAAATTAATTAAAAATTATTATTTGTCATGTCGAAAAACATAATGGTACCAATTTTTTTGTTCATACTCTGAGTTTTCAAAATTATTGAAAAAAAAAAATCAAAATAAAATTCAAACATTGAACTCCCCGTATCTTTGAAACCAGCAACATTTGTATAAGGCATATTTGGCTCAATCGGCTTATTTTGGCCACCGGTATCTCCAGCTTCGAGATTTCCCAACCTTTCGCAGACACCCTGTATACACGTATTAAAACTTAACCTGCTCATAAGTCTATTTTATTCGATGATCCAGGGGAACTACTTTACCGATCTTCATTTTTATGCGTGGAACGTACAGACTTACATTAAATAAACACATCATCAATAATAATTCTCATCATCCAACAGAGATTTATTATACCATATATGGAATTTCCACAGTCCGCTGCTCCACGATATCTCGCCGTTCCCGTTCATTTCTGGTAATGGCATTCACCTCATCTCCATAAACATTCAATTGCATAGATGCACGCCAGCGATAATCGCCGTCGATCCGGCTAGAGATAGTTCTCCATAGACCAACAGTCTGGTGGTACCTGCTGGTATGAGTCATGTGTGAGAATGAATCATACGTCGTAAGAGGTTCTCTGCGTGTGTATCGGAGTCACCAAATTCTCGTTATTTCAACGGATTTTCGATTGTCTGCGTGTACGGCGAACCGCGATACACGCAGCTTTCATTTTTTTCTTGGAGTGGGTGGAGGAAGATGTTTGTTTTGCATAGGCGTACTGTAAACGGCACGCAATATCTTTAAAAACGTTTTTAAACCATCAAAACAGTACAAAATGGTTTGAATATGTTTTCAAGATGCCAAAGCAAATATTTGGTTTAATATTTTCTGCGTGATTTATGAAATGTTTTAAAAATGTACAAAAAAGAAATTTAAAATTAATTAAACCAATATTCAAAAATTTAATATCCCCTATTCTGTTTAAATAAATCAAAGATCAGAATGATTACATTTCTCTTTGTAAAATATTTTAAATTAAATAGTAATAGTAATACAGGGTGAGCCACCATTATCGCCTCGGTCGCTAGGAACCAAACGGCAAATGTTACAGAAACCTGTTTAGGTGGGTATGTGTAGGTTGATTACGGCTACATTTTAAAGATATTTTGAAATATAGGAAAAGCGTACCATATCAAAGTGATGTATTTTTAAATGGAACTCTCTGTGTTTTACTGCATTTTTGAAATCACCATAAAAAAATAGGTAAACTTTATTAAAAGTTCTGCATACCTAGGACTTATTGTTTGTGAGATATTTCAATTTTAGTGAAAATGCAGGCTTAGCATAGAAATTTAATATTAGCAATAAAAATATAATTTTAAGGAAGCAGCTTTGGAGAGTGTATTTTAGATCCTTGAAGTTATAAATTATTATATTTGTCGCCACTTATGATTGTACAGGGTGTTCATAAAACTACTGAATACTTCTCTCAACTTTAAACAGCAATAACTTGGTTATTTTAAATGGGACACCCAGTATATTTTTACGTTGGAAATTTAAAACTCTTTCAAACTGTTGTAAGTTCCCTATACCTATCTCTAACGGTATTGGAGATATTTGTGCCGTTTCGTTTTTACCGATTTTTTTTGTAAAATGTATCCACGTGTCTTCATCGAGGTCTTTATTGAGTTTGTATGGGTTCTTCTTGATGACCTCTTTCAACCCATTCAATAAAGACCTCGATAAAGACACCTGGATACATTTTACAAAAAAATGCGATAAAAAACGAAACGACACAATAGGGGAATCTATACAAAGTTTGAAAGAGTTCTAAATTTCTTAATTCCCAAAGTAAAAATATACTGGGTGTCCCATTTAAAATAACCAAGTTATTGCTGTTTAAAGTTGAGAATAGTATCCAGCAGTTTTTTGAACACCCTGTATAATACAAAGTGACGACAAATATAATAATTTATAACTTCAAGGACCTAAAATACACTCCAAAGCTGCTTCCTTAAAATTGTTTTTATTGCTAATATTTTTCTACGCTAAGCCTGCATTTTCACTAAAATTGAAATATTTCACAAACAATAAGTCTTAGATATGCAGAACCTTGAATAAAGTTTACCTATTTTTTACGGTGCTTTCAAAAATGCAGTAAAATACCGGGTGTAACATTTAAAAATATAAAACTTTGATATGGTACGCTTTTCCTGGACACCCTGTATATTTCAAAATATTTTTAAAATGTAGCCGTAATCAACCTACACATATCCACTTAAACAAGTTTCTATAAAATTTATCGTCACCGACACCGAGGCATTACTGGCCACAAAGCCAACTCGGTATATTTTGCCATTACTACTGACACGCGAAACAATCCGAAATAAACTGCGGGTTGTATTGCATTATTCATATTTCCTACATATCCCCTCTCCATATGTGTGATGTGATCTCCAAATTTGCGGGAAAACAATGCTGTCGATTCTATTAACGGTGGTAGATTTGAATATTTTGTTATTATTTGTGGTTCTGATGTAGCAACGCTGTTTCGCTTCAATGTTTAAAAGCGCAGCTAGGTTAAAAAATGTGAGGGTGCCAAATTAGAGAGAGTTAAGGGGTAATTTTGCTTATCTTTTTAAAGATCGAGAAAAAAATGTTTTCGACTTTATTAGGCCTTCCGAGTAAGTGATAAAATATTATGACTGAATCATCACAGGATGATATACAGATATATATTCGCATATTCATCACCACTGCGGTTTTTGTGAACTTTATTCACTATTTCTTACCATTTCAATAAAATACTTAAATTACGAGTACATCTGTACAATTTCCATGTTTTAACAAATTTGCATTTTTTTTTTCTTTATAAACACCATTCCAAACCTCCAAGCGACGCCCATGCCCATTTAAGTCTTAACAAACTATCATTTCATGTGGCACGAGTGATTAGCACAAATTATTGTGTGCTATAGTCATTTGTATTTTTAAAAAAATACGTTAGAGGTTGCGGAAGCGTACAGAAAACCTCGCGGAATGAATGGGACCGCGAATTCGCGCCAAGAGTTATTCACCTCTCTCGGATGAAAGTGAAAGGTCATTGTATTAGGACCCAAACTCATTTAACATTGGCCGTACAAAAAATGCTGGCCGTACAAACCGGTAGTCTGTTTGCAGACGTTTCCTCCAGCTTGGTGGCTTCGAGGTGCAATTGGATATCTTTACATTGTTTGTTAAGGCAGGGTACACAAAACTTATTGCCCCTTATTAGGTATCGTCATTAATTGAAACGTTCAAGAATTTTTTATTAATTATGTATTTTTTTTAAATAGGTAGGTACCTATATTAAAAATATCGCCACTACACCACTGCGCAATTTTTTAATTTTTTTCAATCGTATAACACAATTAAATAAACAAAAAAATACGGTACGATAAAATGTTGAAAAGAAACACTGATGTATAAATTCTTTACTTTTTAGAAAATGTAGGTATACCTCTGTACATTTAAAAAAAAACCTATGTTTATGTAATATCGGGAAAACTGTGCGATTTGTAAAAAATCTGAGTACGCCAATGGCTTCGTCATAAAAACTAGAACAAATAATGTTCAGTCTTTTTTCTTCTAAATTTAATGACAACGGAGATTGAGAGGTTAATGTAAATGGGCGATTTTTCAAGAAAACCCTGTATATCTAAAACTAATCAAATTAACCAAGATCTTTTGGTACCAGCGAAGTAAATTCAAAAGAAGAAGACGGGACATTGATATCAGATTTTTTGTATCTATCACCGTTTTGGTTGTACCTTATAAAACTATCGTCAACCACCCTGTACATAGAAAACAGTATAACAGACAATACCACAGGCAATATAGCTTCGCTCCACACCGCCACTGGAATAGGACAGCAGTTTTAAATTTCCGAATTACCGATAGAGTACACCAGCAGCAGAATTTTAGAAAGAACCAAAAGCAGCGGCCCGCATTCTTACGCGTATCCTAGCAACATATAAACAATAGTTTGCCAATGTTGTCACGCGTACTTATGGATTTATTTTATAAAGTTTTCTATCAATGCCTGTTTTTTGCGTTTATTTAAATGCTACATGACCCTGCATCCTTTTTAGGTTGCCAATTTCCAGCATTTAGCGCGCAGTCTGAAGCGAAAAGCTATATTGTCTGTGACAATACGTTTATATGCGAATATCTGTATTAACATATCATAATCTTGAATTAAGTCAGTTCTTCTTCTGTAAAGTTTTAAGTGCAGAAATATTACTCAATTTATGATTATGATGAACAAATGTTTTATTTGTGTTTAATCTGAACGTATCATAATCTTGCACCAAGCGAAATTCCTTCACTTAAGTTACTGACTTTTTTATTGTTTAATTAACGATGGCGGTATTCGCACATAAACATATCCTTAAGTCAAGATAACGTCTGATCCTGCGTAATCGATCTATTTCTGCTAACCGTACTGTACAAAGTCGTTATATAAAGACGTGAAGTTACAGACAATGAGGCTGGTGGAATTAGTTCCCCAGCCTCCAATAGATCTGCCGGGATGACTGACCTACGGTTGAGTCATCACGCTAGTCGGAAATAGGAATGCCCAGAGAACAACAACCGATATTGGCCCTCTAATGAAGCACAAATAAATCGGTTGAGAGTAGTGGTCCCGCCTGAAAAATGAATGGTAATGAAAAAAAAGGTTATGCGCGTTAGACTTGAGTGGATGTGAATATTTCAGGCATTACAGCACGGTTATTTTGTTTTTTAATGAATCGTTTTCGCCTGGTGTCATATGTATTTTTAAAAAACGAACGTTAGTGATGAAATTTTAATAGGAATTTATTCAAATTGGAACATACATATTTACTGATGATGATTTCACAAGATAGTAATACACTACCGGAAAAAAATATGGAAACGTGATATTTGAAAGGTTGTATGTTAGTAAAAAATGGCCGTGTCGAGATAAAAAGAAAACATTTTGAAGCTTCAAGTCTCTAGTTTCAAGATCTCTTGAGAAAAATTTTTTTTGAGCTAGATTATTGAGGAATCAAAAGAAATATCTCGAGAAAAAATTTTAAATTTTTTTATTTTGGACTGTCCACGGAAAATTTTTTCGAACTCAATGTAAAGGTCAGTTAGCTTCTTTAGTCAGCTTCAATTTGCTTTTTGAAAGGTATCCGGGCGATTAACGGTTACCGAGATATTGATGGTTCAATGAAATTGAAGACATTGCATCAAAAACGAAGTGGCTGCACTTTTTGGCCAAATGGAGTTATATGCACAATTTTTTGTAGTTACCCATTCTATTTACTACAAAACATTTGGTGCAACAACAAGGCAACTGTGCAGATATCCACAGATTGATTATTTAGATTTTTACCCAAAACCTGAAGACAAATGCTGATCCAGATGATTTTTTATTTATTTTTATTAATTATTTCAGAGTTTTATAATAATATTGACTCGAAATTTGACAAACTCTTAGGAGAGATAAATGTGCATTTTTTGGGGTTATCCGAATAGTTCTACTTGCACCAGTGGCGTTCGTGCGAGAATGCCACAAACTTTTTTAATTAAAAAAATGGTACGGCACTGACTTTTTCCCGTTTTATATATATTTTTTAAGAAATCCGCCATCAATTTTGAATGAACCTGGTCTCTTCTATTGATACATTATCTAGTAGGTTGCTGTCAATATTTCTAAATAAAATACAACCATTAAATTTCTAGTCAATATATTTAAAATCCTTTGAAATAATTAATAAAAATAAATAAAATATTAAAATTTAAACACTGTATCTCGGAAACGAAGCATATTTCGGCCTACGTTTATATAAACTTTTTTCACAAAATAACTTCGGCAACCAACACTTAAAATATTTTGCACTTATTTATAAACATCTTGTATAACTGGGTAGCTTGAGCATTTTTGTTTGTATTTAGCTGTAACAAATAAAGCTATACTGTTTGTTTTATTTCGTTAGTTTTATTTTATGTTTATACAGTAAACGCCTAAGGTATGGAATAAATTCAGAAAAAACGAAACAAATTTTTTTTTGGGAAAAATCCTCGAACAGGTCGATTTAATTTAAAATATACATATTTTAGCATAAAAGGCGATTTTCTACCGTCGTTTGTTTTCGAGTAATGACGTCATCGACATTTTTTTTAAATAGCAACCCCCTATTTTTTTTCGTGATTCTGAAAGATCGTTTCATTGTCGATCCGACAGTATTAAAATGTTGCCATCTTATATAGGAAAGTTTTCGAGTAAATGACGATTGAATTGAAGAAAACGTAAATTTTATTCATTAAAAAAATAATTCCTATGTCAAGCAAATACAATTCATTAAGTTTTCTACCTAAATTAAGTGTTCGAATTGCCACCCACCGACTTCTTGACAATACGCAAGTCTATGTAGAAATTCTACTTGCACATTATTTCTGGGGTAACTGTGTATTTCATCTATAACACAATTTTGGAGTTCTTCTAAATTATGTGGTCTATTAACGTACACTTTGGACTTTAAGTAGCCCCATAAGAAATAGTCCAGAGGTGTAAGATCTGGGGATCTCGTGGGCTATTCCATCGGTCCTCATCTGCCAATCCACCTCCTAGGAAAACAATTGTCCGGAAAATCTCGAACAGGGCGCGCATAGTGCGGAGGTACACCGTCTTGCTGAAACCATATCAAAATGTTCTGTTTGTGATCTTCACTAACGCTTGGACGTCCGGGTTTTGGAATATCTACAACATTGCCAGTTTCTCTAAATTTAGATTCTATCTTACTGACTGTAGATTGGCTGATATGTCGATCTGGATGTTTTTCATTAAATAAATCGCAAACTTCCTGCTGCGTTCTAGTCTTATCCCCGCATCCGATAAGAATTAAAATTTCAATTCTTTGTGTGACAGTTAAATGTGCCATAATACTTTAAATTCAACAATAATTTTTATATCGCTTACAATACTTAGAAAGTCGGTATGACAGTGACACTTTGTAAAGATTTACACCTACGTGATCCATAAAAAACTTCAGGCATTTCGAAAAACTAAATTTGATAACGTTTTTGCTTTATTTTAATTGATTTGGGTTTTCTAACATTCAATCGTCATTTACTCGAAAACTTTCCTATGCAAGATGGCAACATTTTAATACTGTCGGATCGACAATGAAACGATCTTTTAGAATCAAAGAAAAAATAGGAGGTTGCTATTTAAACAAATGTCGATGGCGTCATTACTCGAAAACAAATGACGGTTGAAAATCGCCTTTTATGCTAAAATATGTATTTTTTAAATTAAAGATCGACCTGTTCGAGGATTTTACCCAAATAAAATTTGTTTCGTTTTTACCGAATTTATTCCATACTTTAGGCGCGTACTGTATTTAGTATATGTAATTCATCACATGGTAATTGTTGTACTTTTCAATTTTGTTATTCCTATAATTGGGTTGGGTTTTTCCTGCTGGAATAATAAATTATATTACTATAATTATTACAGCACTCATAATTACACGTATAAACGTCTTGAAGCAGCGCCAACTAAATTATTTAGCGTCGATTTGGCATCGCATGAAACAAAATTTATAATAACATTAATTTAATTTACTCTGATGGCCAAACAATAATAATCTGGGCTGATTTAGTGCGGGAAATTGTGAGTTACGTACCCACATATGTGTTTAGCACAAAAAAGAACAGTAAACATCTCCCATTTAATACATGTAATGTTCACCCAACCATTTTTGTGTGCTACAAATATGGATTACCCCTGCGAGTCAGCGAACTCTTAGGCATCTTCATCTTGGGCAAATTAAGACAAGACCCAACAAGACTGAACTAGTCATTAAATCATCTAAGTAAACGTTAAACGGTGGGCAGGTCGTTATTTTATTTCATACATTTTAAACGATATACTCGTAGAAATCGAACTCTAGTAGTATGACTCAGGATGGATTTCCGTAAAAGGAAAATTATCGTTAAAACGTTACGCTAAATAACAGTAATACCAGTAATTTATTTACTGACTAAAATAATAGTACTGAGATGTTGAGATTCTATTCAAATATTGCGTAATTAATATTTAAATATATTCGGCTCATCGGTATCAAATTTCACATTTCCGGTTTACAATCACTTCTTTAAATAATACGTAGATAAAAAGGCTTCAAGCGAATGTACTGACAACATACTCGGATTTGAAAATACATGTATAACGCTGTAATTCGAATTCGGGACTATCACATTGCCGAATACAGTTTTATCATTGTTTTTAACTGTCGGCAGTAAAAAAATGTACTATAATTAAAAAATATGGATGAGTAATAAAAAATGTATGTCCTTCCATCCATTTTCATTGCCTACGTAAAGTTTCAAGTATTTATCAAGTGAGTATAAAAGAATAAATTATAATTCTAGATAGGGTGAATCAGATTTAACGTTCATATAAACTTCAAATTTAAAAAAATATCATATTAGATGTTTCTTAAGATGTTGTAGATTGATGAAAGTTGGATCAATGACTTAACTAGTTACCTATGGGCAAAATTTTGTTGATGCACAAATCTGTCAAGTAGCAACGTATTCTGCCGGTACTATTTTTGAAATTGTAACAATTCATTTAATTTTAGGTGTTTCTAACAAAAAGAAATATATTTTTATTCTAATATGTATTAAGGTAAATAAATTGAAAACATTTTTCCAAAAAAATTTTATCAAATGAAATCAAACAATGTTCTTCGGCACCAGAAACCTAGGTACGCAAAATACAGGGTGTTAATGAACTTCTGTCAAAAATTTAAACAGGTGAAAAAAGAGCAAAAACTGAGATAACTGATGTCAGAGACTTATATCGGAAGTTTAAAGTCATAGAGAAAAAAGCTAATTAAGAATGTGTTTAAAACTGTTTTGGAACTGCTGAAATACATGTATTTTATAGCGGGGAATACTTAAATTCTGTCATACTTTTTACGAGGTGGTAGGTTTCTTATGATGTCGGACTGCATTCAAAAGTCAGTTTATAATGCATTGTTGTAGTGATTGCTGTGCTGTTTTTCGATAGTACATTTAATAGCCGTGTTTCCAAGTTTTCTTTTGAAAATGGCGCATAGCAATCGCAAATATTATGATCTGCTCATAATTAAAAATGCCCACAAAGCTTGTCAAGTGTACCGTGCAAGATATCCTGAACGACGTGCAACGAAGAATCTTAAGATGTCGAGGAGATGATTTTAGATCTCGTCGAACAAGATCCGCATCGTAGCACTAGAAGTATCGCACAGCAAGTAATATTTCGCATCCTGTTAGCAGACATTAGGAGAAGTTCCGTTGTACTCATTTCATATTCAACGTGTTCAAGCGCTTACTCCTGAGAATTTTCCACTACGTCGAGGTTTTTGCGAATGGTTGCTTCAGGAACGTGCAAGAAATCCTTAATTTACAGTGCAAATACTTATTACATATGAAGCATGTTTCAGTAGAAATGGTGTACGTAACGTCCACAACATTCACCACTGCCTTTCAGCAACAGTTTTCAGTGAACATGTGGGCCGGTATCGTTAATGACACTTTAACAGGACCTTTTTAATTGCCTAGACGCTTAGACGGAAATTCGCGACATCGACCAACTGCGACATCGTATTGCCGTAGCTTGTAATACGATTCGAGAGGACGTGGCAATGTTGCAACGTGTGCGAGCGAATTGGATACGTCGCGCTGAAGCTTGTGTGCAAGCAAATGGTGGTTACATCAAACATCTATGAAAATCAGCAGTTCTCAAAACGTGGCTCCTTGCACTGTTGAGGTAACTCAGATTTTAAAATTACATTTTACTCAATACAAATCCGTGTTGAGTAAAACTCTGATTTTGACATAACGGAGATGTGGCAAAAATATTTGACATGAGCTCATTAACACCCTGTATATTTAAACTCATAGGCAATACTCCTATCCGTTAATATTGCGAAAACAACTACTCTATGTAAATGAATACATACATATCAATATAAAAAATTACAAAAACTGTCACTTATTTAACAATGAAATATAAATATTTGTTATTAATTCGAAATTAATACGTATACAACTAATTCAACTGTCTGATGATAAACAGTGATAAATAGTAATTATTTATATTTCGCTGTTAAAAAACAATGACAATTTTTATAAATTTTTACATTGATATTTTTATTTACAGTGTATCATTTTTGTTTGAGTTCATTTGTCAAGATTTTTTAGAAAAAAAACTTGAATTTATTTAAATTAAATTGACACCTTTATAATAGAGTAAATGTAGGATACATTTATTTTTATTCGAAAATTAAGCCATTTTTATAATTTAAAATAAGATTACGACATAGAATAAATCAAAAATAAGCCCATTAATTTTATAATAAAATTTTTTGTTATAAGTACAATTTGAAAATATAATATTATTTCCAGTGTAAATGACACTTGGTACTGTAGGTGCATTAAGGCAGGGTCAATTTTTACTTTGTCGTTAAAAAAAGTGTAATTTAAAATAAATATCCATGATTTTTTACTATAAAACTTGTTGAGAACTGCTGATTTCATTGTAGTAGCATAACGTAGAGAAACTATGCAGTGTTGCCGGTACTGCAGAGAATTCTTAGACTGTGACTATTTATGTGAAGAAAAATTTAAATAAATTAGCATTTTTTTAGACGATACGCCAAAGAAACTTTGAAATATCTTCATGAAAATCTCCTGCAGCTGCCTTACTTTCACATGTTCAACTGGCCACATTTGAGATGTTCTGGATGGTTTATCCCTTGGTTGATACCGTATTCATTAACTCATTTTTTATTTGGAATATTTCTTTGAAATTAGTCGTCAATCTAGTGTATACCACTGCATTTCATTTGTACACTATGTTGTACCATAATAAATAAATATTACCTAAATACACTTAGAGGCACTTAAACCAAAAACACCGTACGTGAAAATAACAAATCCACATGAGAACCGTTTGGGAACCGTGGAGAGTGGTTCTCAAAATGTGACTTATTTAAAAAAATATCCGTAAATATTCGCAATTTTTATGACATTCAAACAAAACATTCATTCCGAATTATACTGATAGTTCAAATATATTCGCCCTGTATATAAAATAAACATCTAAATCGTACGGCGCACTAAAATTTGATAGTATATTATGAAACTACTGCTCTAACTATTTTATCCTTTCTTTCCATTCTTGTCATTGGCTGTAGATCAACCTAAAAAAACACGTCACCTGATGTTTTTAATTATCCAGTTCAAGCATAAACTTAAATTTACCAAGTGTTACGACTGATTTGTTAATTGCATAAAACCGGTTTGAAAATTCAAACCTATTCATTAAGATGGGCAAAAGAGATTTTGTCCCAAGAAACGCATTTGGTTGTGCTACTTCCCAGTTTAGGTCACTTAAAGTTGCCAACATTAATGAAATGTTCACCAATTTGAGGAGATCTACTTGAATTTTGAAGAATTTTTTTGACTTGAAATGGGTTCAACTATTCATTGTATGTCAATTTTATGAATATTCTATTATTTGTTTGATTAAAATTGTTTGTATGATATTATGTAGACTTTTCATTAAGGGTTTTCTGTTTTCCAATTAAATGAAAGATAAGTAGGAAAGAAAATATTATTCGAAAAAATAAATTGATAACTTTTGACGCCATTCTTAGGGAAACTTTTATTTATTATTTCGTTAATTTGTCCAAATCAGCCTCTCAGTGCTGTTGTCTTATTACTGAACTTTATCTTTCGGTGGATAATAATAATTGTTTATTTATGTATGTAAATACGTTGTTAACAGGTAATTTTTTTTAATTGATAGATTGATTTTATCTCTGTTGCTTTTTAAAACAAGAAAATGTTACAATTACATAAATCTCTTATCTCAAACTACCTTTTTTAAGGAAATTTGAAGATTTTAACATGTCTTGTATTTTGAGGAATTTGGAGAATTTTATGAATATCGGTTGATAACACTGGCGCCGCTTTTTATATGTAATTATAGACCACACAATAGCTGCTTCAACCTTCTTCAATTTTTATATTGAACTGTACCCCTTGCTTAGCTTTGATGTATCTATTGCTTAGAGAAAATTTATGAATTGCAACATTGACAGCTATATTTCAAACTATCTTTTAGTGAATACGACACACCAATACCGGACAAAGGAGGCGTTGAATAACTTCAGAAGGTGCCGATCTATTCATATGTAAATTTTTACAAGAAGACAGGTGCATATTTAGAGGGTAACAAGACTAGTACCCTCTATTTTTACACAGCTCCAGGTGTCCAAGTCAAGTACATCATCAGGGAGGTGAATGAAAGGATAATATATCATTGTTACTATATTCCGTAGTAAACATTTTTTTGTACAACTAGGAAAGAGCTATTTTTGCGTACACAATCGGTATTACCTTGTAAATCATGTTTTTCTACCCAGATTTAGAAGTGCTAAATTTATATATTTGGGGGTTTTCCGAGACCTTGTCTTGTTTGTGTGTATTTTTATCTAACCTCGTTTTGCGAATGGCATAATAAATAATTGATTTCATAAAAATAACACATTTTTATATATATTCAGAACTTATTCAAATTGCAAAAATCAGGAAGTGAGAAATATTCCCTGGAAATGCTGTCAGTCACACAATTCCTTGAAGCGGAGATAAGTATTTTCTATTAATATTTCGAATATCTTATTCAGTAAGTTTATTAAATAATAAAGGAAGGAAATTTTAAATATTGCAATGTAAATCTCGCATCAAAATCACGAACTGCTAATCTGGGTGATATCATTTCTATAACTATAGGTTTATTTCTCAGTAACGACCTTAAGAGAGATTTTTTTTACTTTCAATTTTCACCATATGCAAAAGAGAAAAGTTTTTCCTCGAAACTCACTGTAGGGTGCATTGGCTCGATTAGCAAATGTAAGTCTGGATTAAACTGTTGATTAAAGTTTCCTGAATATTTGTTTATATGTTCTCGTCATCTATATTATTGTTTACAATGAACTGGTGTACTTTAATTTAACTGTGTACCTCTGTACCCTTTCTATGATTCCTAATAATATTGCACAGTTTTTGAAACTAGAATATCCTGAAACATATATAGGCCATTCATTCCGAAGAACATCGGCAACGCAAACATGGTGGGTGCAAATCAGCCACAATTGCAAAAAGTTATGTTGCTGACAGTTTAAGTAACAAAAATGAAATAGCCAACAGGATTCTTTAAATGACACTTCAACTCCAGGATGTGCTCCAGGTTCTAGTAGTACGTCGCATCATGCGAAATATAGAAGGTGAAAATCCAGAATTACAATTTTACCGTTTTTCTGGACATTCTTGTGAATTAGAGAGGAAAAGAAAATGGCGTCGTCTAAAATAATTAATTTTTTTTCACATCTCAAATCAACATTATTAATTGCATAACAAAATGTAATAATTGTCGTTATGATAAAAAAAATATAAAGCTAAAAAAAGTTAATGTAGATTTTTTATTCAAAATATATTATTTTAATTTCAGGTTAACTCAGAATATAAAATAAAAAAATAAGTGTAGCTTGATATCCCTTGAATCAAGTTATCAATAAAATAATCAGGCATATTATCCCAGTGTTGAACAGCTGCAGATAATTCCTGGAGGGTTGCAGGAGGGTTTTCGCGATTGGATATTGCGCTGCCGACAAAATCCCACACATGTTCAATAGGATTCATATCCGGTGAGTGTGCTGGCCAGTCCATTTTTTGGATATTGCCTTGCTGCAGCATGTTCTGTACTCTTCACGTGCGATGTGGTTCTCTAAATTCGTTGCGCAAAGGCTGAACGATTGGTTCAATAATGTTTTCAGCGTATATGGTCCCACTGTTTGCTCAGTAACAATAAGTGGAGTACGGCGACGATACTTTGATGACGAACTGCCATAATCCATTTTCTTTTCCTCTCTAATGCATAAGAATGCCCAGGAAAACGGTAAAATTTTAATTCTAGATGCTCACCCTGTATATTTTCACAATTAACGACACAACACTTATATATATTGTTGTTATTTGTCATTTAATATGACACTGAAGCTTCGACCTACTCAAGATTTTAAAAAAACACGATATGGCGCAAAGGCTGCGCGCCTAAGATACTTTAGTGGCTTATAAATTCAAGATAATGTCACAAAAAATCAAATTAGCCATTGGCGGGAAAGTGTACTTCTAAATTGGTACTATTATGTATTTAATGAAGCGTTTTCCTTCTATACCTGAACACAATTTATATGGAAATGATGAACAGTGTCTGAATACTTATTTAAAAGAAAACCGAATAAAAAAATTTGAATCTGCTGTTGCGATGTCTTCATTTATTGATATCATTTTTAAGTCAAAGGCTAAACATTTCATTACTAATCACGCTACTTTTAATTAATTTGTAATTATCGATTAAGAAAACATATTCAAACCTTAAAATATGTACACCTATCATTAAATAAGGTCGTTGGCTCCATATAGAAATGATAATCATTGCCATTAATTAAGAATTATCAATCTGTTATAGCAGATAAAATATTTATGTCTTACAGACGGACCCACGAATGCTTCGTGGTGATTTTTTTTAAATTATTTATCTTTCTGCATTGCATCATTGAAAATATCTTAACAGAGGCCACGACATTTGCAATTTTGGACTTGAATATTTCCTAATCGATTTCAAAACCGGCCACGATCTGGTTTTTCGGTCCGTAATTTGCCGGAAATTTATAAGTAAATATTTTTCAAGTTATCATTAGAGACTGTGTAATTATTTGGTTTGTTTGTAGCTATTTATCTTTTAACAAAATTCTAATGTTGATATGACTATTTCCAATTTAGTTTATTTTCAGCCTTTTCGGGAATTTTCGTCACGATTCTGTTTGATGATTGAAGTACTGAAGATGTATCGAATTTGATGAAACGTAATCTGTTTTTTGGAAAAAAAATCGCTAGTATCAATTAGCTGTTTTGACGTAAAAAACACGTCCCAGTTGGCCGTGAATTGCATTAATAAAAACAGCAGCATTACAATACAATTAGATAGAGTTTTTTTATTCTACATTCTAAAAAATATTTTTATTTATTTATTTATTTATTTATTTAAAATACACATCCAACAGGCCCATGCCCAATAACAGGATATGTTAAGTCTAGTAATAAAATATAAAAAAAGTTACAAGAGTGAAAAATTAACTATGAAAAAATAGGGAAAAAAAATAGTACAAACTTACAAATAACACAGATATAAAGAACAAAATAAAAAGGCAACAAACTATAAAATATGACTACATAAGTAAAGCATTTTTTATATCATTAGGCAAACAACAAAAAGGATCGACATTATTTTCTATCTTACTGTACTTGGAAACAATTTTATACAATGGTGATGCTACTAGAATGTTACTACGTGCTGCGGGTAGACTAAAAACATTATTACTTCTAGCTGATAGGACGACGGCGAGGAAAATTAAAATTCGTTGAATCGTTGGTAAATTTCACAAATAATTTTTTTGTTTATAAACAATATTCAATAATTTAATAAAATATATTTAGTTTATTCCAATTTATTTATACCGTCAGTAGGTAATTCGTGAATAGATATTTCAAAAAGGTATCAATTTCAAAAATCGTTCTTGTGAAAATCTGTATTTTTGTATAAATGGATTGTTCCTTGAAATTCAGAAGTGCCAGGAAAACGCGTGACTGAAAATTTTAAAATTTTTCGCCTGCTGTGCCATTTAGAGACTCTCCGGGCACTTAATATCCCGGAATTCAATTCAACAAATGTAACAACCCTAAGCAGAACACATTCAATCAATGTTCACGCGCCGCCACTGATGCATATTCTAATTTAGAACGAAGGTAGTGTAGAGCAATCGTAGTGTTGAAATACTGAATTTTTGAAATCGGCCAAAAAATAAATAAGTTGCAGGCTTGTATCGCATTTAAGCGCGACACCCTGTATATCATTAGTCTCAGGGTATTGTGAAGCAGACTGACTTAAAAGTATGCGTCAATCGTTCAATCCCAAATCATTAAACTTTCAGAAATATAAGACGTCTTCGAGAAACTGGTCAATTAAAAATTAAGAGATGTAATGCCGGACGTGCTCATCAAGCTCGACTGTGACAGCTCTATGTACACGGAATATTAGGACACCCTGTATATTGAAAATCTTCCACCAAGTACATCACCTACGGTATTCCATATAATTTCCACGTATATGGTAAAATTGTAGTAATGTGCAGTTTATGCTCGATCGTGTATGGAGGCCTTCAGGAAATACCTGTATTTCTTAGCAAATCCGACATGAACAGGTAATAACAAGTCCATGCAAGTGGCCACAGGTGAACAACGGTGTTTCTATTTTTATGTTTGACCCAAGAAATTATTATACTTCTAGCTAGGCCGTTATAGGTACTATCTTTCTTTTACAATCCAGCGCAATAAAATGTGCAATTTTTTATATTGCTCAACTTTTTCACAATTTTTAAATTTATTAGACGGGAATCTTCGACATAGATAGATTTGGAGAATGTGAATCTGAAATAGGTAATATGTTGCAAATTTTGCATATTCTTCTAAAGAAGCAAAGTAAGCATCATTAGATACTTTATTTCAAGTTTTTTTTGGTACTTTATTCGTAAAACTAGAACGCATCTAGAACGCGAAATGGTACTTTTTCGTTCAAAAATGGGAGTTATCCATTCGATAACGCAAAAGTATTATCGCGTTCGAGATGCAAATAATATTTCGAAAACTACAATAAAATAAGACAATTGTGTTATGTGCAACAATTTAATTTATATATGAAAGCGTTTGAATCGTGTTTGAATGAAGAAGAAGGTTTAGGCGATAGCAACCTAATAAACAGTAAAAATTTGTTGTTTGAAAAAGTAGTGTCAGAATTATATGTTGTAATTCATAAACTAAGAGGCCGACGCAGGGGCCGATATTACCACCATTACACGACATGGGGGGTGGCATTCTAGTACGGTAGCTGAGACATATATAGAAAATTCTATACAAAATAAAATTTCAATCGCAAATAAATTGTTACCATCTTCAGTAGAGCCTACGAAACCTGTCAATAGTTTCAATAATGCAACGTGCGCAGTGAACGATTACAGCAACAGCGTCAGTGAACACCCAGAACTAAATGCTATGATAACTGACAGCACTGGATCTGGCATAAATTTAACTCACTGCAATATAGGCACCCCCAATTTACATGTAAAGCAAAATAAATTGTAATCGTCCTGTTTGTAATAGTTACTATTTTGTATTGAAATGTTATACTACTTAAAATGTATATTGTTTAATTAATAAAATCATAAATAAGTTTCGAAAAAATTAAAAATTATTTTGACATTTGTTTTATGTTCTAGAACGAAAAAGACTGTGCCGTTCTAGAACATAAAAGTATTTTGCAGTTAGGTGATAAAAAAGACTCATTTGGTCAACTGAAAATTTAACGGAAATGTGTACTTTTGATGACACTTTTCGAAAAACATCATATCTTTTTTTTTGTTTGCAGTTACTGCTGATAGTCACAATCTTTCCCTAACAATCCAAGTAGCCAAGGAGTCGAAATAAATTAAAATCTCTGGATATTAATGGTATATTTTTCCAACAGCCCCGAAAAATACGATATCAAATAACATTCAGCAGTTTTCTCACATTATGTTATTTTTAACGAAGGTTAATACCATAATAAATAACCATTATAATTACCTTTTATGAATAAATTTAAACTATTCATTCCTGATATAAACCTATTACTCTAAACCAGTTTTGGCTGTTGTGATAATAGTAATGTAATTTTATGGTAAACACTTAGTAGATAACATGATTTAAGAGAATAAACATTTCTTTTTTACTAAGTTTTTAATAAGTTTGTGTTCAACAATATACTCAGCTTTTACCCTGAAGACCTTAATACTAAAATTTAAACTCTAATCCACAACAGTTTCGTTGAAGTCTCAGTCACTTAAATGACCAACCAGCTTTCAGAATAATTGACAATCTCTTGAGCAACCAATCAACATCTAAAACAACTATTACAATTTATTATCCTATATACTTGCAAATAGCCAACACTTGCTTATATAAGGCGAATTTGTATTTTCTTTCTGGGTTCAACTTTAGATTGCAAATGTTGCGCACTGGAATCATAGAAGATCTGAACGTTGTTGTAGCAACCACCTACTTAACTTTTCAGTTGAATTATTCAAATTGCCTGGAAAATTAATTAAGCTAAAGCGCAATTACCCATTATGTTCTTTTAAAAATAAATCCGAAGTACCTGGTAAGCCGCCACTGCAAGTCACGAACACTGAAGCCTTTGGCGCTTGGTTACATTTCTCAGCAGTCTTTGTAGCCGGAGTTAACAAGTCACAGACAGGTCAGTGCAAGCTAACCGTTTCAGTTGACCACAGAGCTTAACGGAAAGAACAGGTACGTTATGAATAACGTTCTGATTCAATCGATGCAAATGATTTTGTGACACATTCTGCTGTAATATATTTTTGGAAGTCGCGTATTGGAATTAATGTTGTGGTTTTTGACAATATATATTGTTGATTTCATTAATGACTAATTTATTGTTCTCAAAATTTTTCTGCATGCTCAATGTCGTATTGGAACAAAACAATCGATAGTCGAAACATGTCAGTACTCTTAGCGACGTTCCTACAATTGAGGGTCAATTTTAATCTCTGCCGTTTTATCAGGAAGGCAATTCTTCGTAGCAAATGGAGGAATTTGGATAAAAAATCGTTTTGCTGGAACATAACTTGTTCTGTTTTACATTATTTGCAGTTACTAATCACATTTTTAGTTTTTCTTGATTTGTTCTTTCAGTTTTTGTCTCCTATCAATTTACTTCAATTTTCAGTCGAATTAGAGTTTGCACGTAAATAATAGCTCGAGATCGAGTAGCTCGATAGAAGTGATGCTAATTTAACAAATTACAAATAAATGGCAAATTTGCGTGTTTTTGTCATAAAGTCATATTTCACCAATTATGTTAACTGTAAAATAAAACGCAGAAATATCAGTTTTCGAATATTTCGCATTATTATTGATGAACTTTATGAAAAAGGTGGTCAATCCAAAGGCCAAACCAAAAGCTGATTCGATTGACCGTGAAATTGTTGCTTCAGGTATTTGTTAATTAATTTCCTTCATTTTTTTTGGAACTAATTGTTTAATCACTAAACGTTAATTTTTGAAGTTAATACCGCAGATATTACAACTAACGAAGTAGGATGTGTAAAACAGCGTTAGAAACAAATTGTCCCAGGGTCAAAAACCGCTCGGGAATTCGCTCTTTTTTCATTAAAAAAAGAGAAGTCACCTATGCTTCTTTGTTCCCAAGATAGCCTTTTTTATAACGTAAATAGGGTTGTTTGTATAATTCAGAATTTGATTCAATTAAGAACTTTTATAAAGTAAACAGTATATAAAACATAGATATCACATTAATTGGTATTGTATATACCGTTTTACTAAATTGTATGCCTTTTAAAATGGTCAAAAATTTTAAAATTTAAAGCTGATTCGAAATCTTATTAGTGATGACGTATTAAAGTAGTTTTAGGACCGGCTAAGTAATGTTGGTTGCGGTAATTTGCCACTGTGACTGTCATTCATGTTCATATGCTGACATTGTTGAAGTTCACGCCGATCGATAAGTGTGGTTATATGTTACATTTTACTCGTGCTGTGTAATAGCTGTTTTACATTGACAATTTATTGATCAATTAATTCATGAAGTCGCTTCATCAAGAAATTGGACAAGTGTAATGCGCCACATCTGCTGTCAAATAACTTCATGAATTTATTCATCAAGTTCTTGACGAATTAGAGCATTTTCTAATTTTCGTCAATTTCTTCGTGAAGATCAGAAGTACCAACCCAATAGATTTCCAGCCTCGGATCAGTAATGAGGTTATGTTATTGGAATATGTATATAATTGTGTGGCGTCGTACTAGTTTTGCATTGATTTTACTGATTTGTTATTTACAAAAACTAATATTTATATAATAGGTATTTGCCAGAACGGTACCGCTGTTGTATCACTACAATTATGAGTGGAAAGGTGACATTTTTGAAATTTATTTGCTTCTTTGATTCATTGGTAGAACTGATTCATGCGTCAAAAGACTTGACAAAGTCTGTAGCAGTGTAAAACCACACTGTATACCAATAAATTTGTGAATTAATTCATGAAGAACTTCGTCAATTTATTCATGAATAAATTGTCAATGTAAAACAGCTTTAAGTAAAGTTATTAAAATTACAATCGTTAGGTAAATTTCTTTATTTATCTACAATTACAATGGCTACAGAAGGATTTGTGAAAGTTTCTTCTAATAATTTACGAAAAATAGTCATTTTTATGGTAATGAAATTCATTAAAAGTGATGGAAGTGAAAAAGAGACGTCGTAAGTAGGACTCGATATTTTTTGTTATTATGCATATACGCATTGGAAAATAAAAGAATACTAAGCAGGATTCATTTTCAGTGAAGTTCAACGTACATTTTTATGTTATAGATATCACATGAACAATATGGAGATAGTGCAATAGGTTACTTTGAACTAAAGAGAGAAGGTCCAATGTGTACTTCGTGATTTGGGCATAATCTCTTCTAACTGCTTTAAACCACTTCAACTCTCCAGAATAGTCTGTTGGTACAGTTATAAAATGTTTATTTGGATTATTTATTGAAGTATTTGTACAAGATGGTACAAAACACCACTTATAAAATTTATTTGTTGCAGCCATCTTAAGGACGTTCGATACACCTCTTACGGGGCGGGCGGTGCGGAGAGTATGCCTATGTTTATACACGGGAGTCTTGTTGCAGTACCAACCTTACATAAATTAATTTCAGCGAACTAAGTATGCTATTTAGAATGAAATTTATACAACACATATTAGCTTGCATATTTTTTTCGTGTTTAATACACGTCAGTTCACTTTTTATTTGAATAAAAGCGTCTATTTATTCATTACGAACTTGTAAAATTATGGATGAAATCTGGCAACATTGCCATGGCGTGGTGGTAAAAGTTGGGTCAACTGTCATTACTGTCAACTTTGCGCGAATACCGTAAACATGAATGAACAACCAAGGTACAAAGGAAAAGTAATGACTGAAAAGTAATATAAAATGAGTGTAAAACAGAATGTGGATTGATGAGAAAAAATTAAAATGTGCAAACCGAGAATCCATATGATAACTATCAAGAAGTTCAATGTATGATAGTGAGACGTCGACTTGTCGAATTGAAGATTATGACATAACAACTAAACTGTTCGTTTTGCAAAGAGATCCTTTCAATTTTTGTTTCAAATTGCTAGTATATTGCTTTAGATCACGAAAAATTTATTTAATATTAATTATTACTACATATATTTTCGACTGGAATAATTTTATAATCTATAATTGAGCTATTCAAATATAACGCATCAGTCCAAGCATTAAATACAGCGTACAGTGTTGCCATATTTCCTTTCATTGGATCAGATGTTTGTTCAAATTTGTCAAAACGTTATCTATTCATTCCATTATCTCAATAATTACATTGTAAGTGCATATTTTTATTGTTTTAAAATGTTTAGTAATATTTAATTCTTTAATTACAATTTTATTTTCCCGATCCTAACCATTTTTAAGAGCAATATTCACGTTTGATTAAAGTTTTTTCCCAACTCCCCTAAGAGCCTGTGTAAAAGAGCATAATTTTTAAATTCATTTTTCAAAAAAATTACGTTGTCAATCGATCTGATATTTTTACACAAGTCAGTTTGCATATTTATTAACAGATTTCAATTGCTTTGAAAACATTCTTACCATTTTTCTTTTGGTATCGAACCTCCTTAATCAGTTCACACTATATAGAATGCTCATACCACAAAATATAAAAAAGATCTCGCTCGTGCGTCGACATTGACAATACTACTTTGTTACGTCATCATCGAGTTATGCAACTCATAATACACCACGCAAATATGTTTTCGCGGCAAATTTTACGGCTTTAATTTGGAGAATAAATTACGTCCAAGGTAGATGAAAAATAATTAAAAAATATATATAGTGTTATCACATCATTTTTGAAAAAAGTGATAAAACTCTATTGTTAATTAACTATTCGATGTATCGGACCGGAATATTAGAAACTATTGAAGAAAGGGTTAAATTTTTATTTCCAAAAAGTTTTACATTGATAGTTCATGTAATAATCGCGCTAGCAGCAGTAAAAGTTCAAGTAAAAAATCTCGCGCACTACGAGAACGACGTTCACGCGCATGAGCGGGCTTGGCGCTCCTTTTCCCACCTGCAGGCAGTTCATTAACGTTAACTTCTTCTACTGCTAGCGCGTTTATTACATAAACTATCAATGTAAAACTTTTCGGAAAGGAAAGTTAAACCCTTTCTTTAATTGTCTCTAAAATCCCAATCCTATACAACTAACAATTAACATTATAAAAAAAGTTATATTGGGAACAACGAGGCGTAGGTGATTTCTCTTTCTTTTTTAAATTACAGTAAAAGTTGTATTTTCTTACGCTTAAGAAACCCTGAAAATTTGGTAAAAAAATATTTAATTGTTTACGAGTATTTGCATTGTTGTTAGCGTTATAATAAAGGGCCTTATGAGGTCTCGTTTGTTTCGTCTTGACTTATATTTTCAAGATATGCAATTAGAAATTGTAATTTCATAGGCTAACCTCCTCAAAAACGGCGTATAAACAAATAGTGTCATTTGTTTATAAGGTTTTTCGTTAATAACTTTGCGAAGAATTAATATTTTTTAAAGCTGCTTTGATATTCGTAATCCCGGTAATTTTTCACGAATTTAAAAGAAAAAAAATGTTCTAGGACCATTTTTAGCCGAGATAGCGATTATTTTTTAAATTCATAACTTGTTTATTTATAAACATTAAGACTTGAAATTTCGGGAATAAATCAATCAACCCTTAAACTTCATAATAACGGTTAAAGATATCGAAAAAAAAATGCATTTTATAGTAATTTTTAACCCTTTAAAAAACGTCCTCGAATACATTTTTACACCTGGAATATGGTGGGGGGAAATAAGACAGAAACGTTCCAAGACTTCAAATCTTAACTGCCCGAAAATTTTGCGATATCTCCGATAATTGTGGATCAATTTTAACGTTTTTTTTTTATCTGGGGTAGCGCATAACAACTGCACGGTTCATTTTGCAATAATGTGCCACTTATTTGAAATTTGCCAACTTAGCGTCACTTCTTTGGAGCTACTTTTTTGATATAATCATTCTACATACCCTTTCCCGTTATAAAATGCAATTTTTCAGGTTTTATGATCTAATTCGACTGGAGTAATTTTAAAAAATATCTATTGTCGATATAAACTTATATTAAAAAATCGGCATCTTCAATGGGGTATAGGTAGTAAAAGGTATAAAATTTCTTTGAAGCTCGTTTTAAACTTATAATACTCCAAAATTTTTCACACCTTCCGAAATAATCGCATACACTCTTTTTGTTAATTTTTATCCTCTTAGGCAGGTGTTCACTGAAGTACCTAACCGTAAATATACAATGAACGATTTTGTTGCAATTCATTGCTACGGAATTTTACGAGTTTATTCATCGATTTATGAAGGCTGCAGCTAATTTTCAAGTGGGGTACTTGGATGCTACCGGTTTGTTTATATTCTTACGTAAATAATGTTTACAATGTTAAAAATGACGCAAGTTCGGGGAAAAATTGATGAATATTTAGAATGTTAATCAGATTATCGTTATTTGGATGGTAAATAACAAAGTTTCTATTCTTGTAGCACAAATGAATATAAAATATATCTTTTTAATTATACGTTTATAATATTAGCTTTACTTTTAAAGTTACAAATAAAGTTTAAAAGCTTTCCTAAATCTCTCGTATGATAAGGTCGTATATGCCCTTTGACACCAACATCTAGATTTGCTAAAAAGTACTTAGCACTTATCAAAAATGACTAAAATGATCAAAATCACCGACCAGTCGCATCCGAAAATAACCAATGAATATTTAAAATGACCAATTTTTTTGTTTATTTCAGTAATTTCACTACAATTAATACCTAGGTAGCTAGCAACTATTTTTCTTTGTTAAATGTTGTCCAAGGTTCTGGTTCCTGGCTAGATACAGTTTTTCAATTTTGTGTTATGTGTAAAATGTGCTTGTTAGTGAAAATTACATTAGCTGACAGTAAAATTTTCTAGGCTCATATTTTAAAAATAGGTGCGGTTCTACCAAAGTAATTATGTCCAATTAAAAATAAAAAAACAGAAAATGGTGGAGACGCCGCTCGATGTGCACTGTGACATGAAATCACAAATATTTCCTAAACTGTTAATTTCACCGAGTTGAACGAAGAGGGTACTGGCAAATTCTTCAGGGAACTTATTTTTGATACAGGCAGATTGCGATCATCATCTATGCAAAAATTCTGGGTTGTTAACCATTGGGCATAGTCCGTCCCTGGCATTCTGGGCATAATGAAGTTTCACTTACAACATGAAAAACAAGCTATACGCATGTGTTATCGATCATCAAATTTGCATCGTGCTGAAGATAATAGATTAGAGACTATAAATAAAAATAACGTTTTAATTTTCACCTTTGAGGGCCCGTAACTTGTTAACGAAAGCTCGTATGAAAAAAAATTGTATGAAAAACTGAAATAATTTCGACTATATAAAATACAAGACTTACAAAAAAATTAAATGTCAAAAATGCGACAATCTGTCTAAATTGATAAATTTAGTTTGCCTATTCAGTTCCAATATGGTTTGTCCATTTAACTTCAGGAGTTAATCTAGTTCGAGAGGTAGGATAAGGACACTGGACAATGCATCTACTTCCCGAAGTGAACAGTTGAAAACGACTCTCCACTTTCTTCTTTGGGAATGAGAAAACATGGCAAAAGCTAATCTTTTCTCTATCGATTTGTAAGACAAAGAAACTAGTAAGTTCGGATGTACCCGCTTAATATTATCAAGTTATATAAATCGTTATCTCATTTCTCTAATCTATGCATGCAATAGTTCGAAATTCGTATTGTCTATTTTTATTTTCTCATTATCAGCCATATATTTGTGTAACGGCTTACGTAATCTTATCTGCAGTTTAAATTACAACCATCGAAACAAGAGTAATCAACGACGTTTTTTCACGAGTTCGGTGGCAGGAATGCGTATTATTAAATGCGTAGATCCAAGTCGTCCTATGGCAATGTCCATATTGTTGTCTTTATCTTTCCTCCTTTGTTTCGTATTTAGCTATATTTTCGCATTACTCTCACATTTCGCTTTTATTCACACAAAAACCAAAAGTGGAATTTCCAGGTGGTATCGTAAATCGACAACAGTTTCACGTAATTGTCAATTGTAAGAGTTCGGCGAAATACTGATTTTATTAAACGATTTGCATCTGTTTGAAATTCCATAGCCTTCTCTTGTTTAACCAGGTAATTAACATGATGGTGGGGCGGTTCATCAAAAATAATATCGTTTCGCGTTTGTTTGTTTACATTGCCTACGTGGATAACGATTGTTAAAATTTCCTTAACGGTTACTGAGAATAAAAAATTAAATCTCATCAAGGTTATAAGGAGATAAAGTGTACATGCATTTATCATAAATGTTGGTATTCCAATTTTGAGTTATTTTTTTATACAGGATATCCGGAAGCAAATGTGACGTTTATAAAATAAAACCACTGTATCTTCTCCATTGCGTCACAAGTATGAACTAAGACGAAAAATCCAAGTCAAATTATACTCTGTTTGGAAATTAAAGAGAGTAATAAAACCCCGAGATAAGAACCGGCCATGGGCGTGGTAATATTTCGTTTCAGGTAATTATCGGGTAACACTAATGCTAACAAAAATGACAGGGATTGGAAAATCGACTATCTACAGACTTTTAAAGGAAACAAAAAATGAACAAGATACTGTAAATCCCCCAAAATCATCTACAGGGAGGTCAAAAGTCGTTATAGATGATTTCTTCAAAAATGTCATTCGCAGAAAAGTACACTCATTTTATTTTAAAAAAGAAATACCAACGCTAAACAAAATTTTAAGTGAACTTTCAGAGGACAACGATTTGCCAAAAATCAGTAGAAGCAAATTATGGGCCGTCTTACGAGAGTTGAATTTTTGCTGGGAAAAGCAGAACAGGAAGTCAGTTCTTATCGATAAAGATGAAATTATTTGTTGGCGAAGATCCTACTTAAGATCAATTAGAAAATTCCGTGACGAAGGGAGGAATATTTATTATCTAGACGAAACTTGGGTCAACGAGGGATATACTGTAACAAAAGTATGGCAAGATAAAAATGTAAAAAGTTTTCGACAAGCATTTTTGGATGGACTTTCAACAGGGTTCAAGGCACCTTCAGGTAAAGGGCGAAGATTAATAGTGACACATATAGGTAGTGCCAGTGGTTTTGTAGATGGCGGTTTACTTTTATTTGAATCTAAAAATACAGGTGACTATCACGAAGACATGAACGCAGATGTTTTCGAAGAGTATTTTACACAGATGTTGGATCTTATTCCTCCGGGGTCTGTAATTGTCATGGATAATGCCAGTTACCATTCACGGCAGACCGAGCGGACGCCTACGACTGCTTGGAGGAAAGCCGATATAATTCAATGGTTATCCGGAAAAAACATTTCTTTTGAAACAAATATGGTGAAAAAGGAACTTTTGACACTTGTCAATCTTAATAAAGATCAGAAAAAATATGTTATCGATGAAATGGCAACAAATCGCCAAATAACGGTACTACGGTTACCACCTTATCACTGTGAACTTAACCCAATCGAATTAGTCTGGGCGCAGGTAAAAGGAGATGTAGCGCGAAATAATACGACGTTTAAATTAAGTGACGTGAAAATTTTGTTAAAAAATTCCTTGGAACGAGTAACTGCAGATAACTGGCAAAGATGTATACATCATGTACAAAAAGAAGAGGAGAAAATGTGGGAACTCGATAATTTAATTGACGTTACTGTGGAACCTATCGTTATCAATCTAGGAGACGAAGATAATTCATCAGAATATTCAGAGGATGAATTTTAATATACCTACTTTTTTATTTTCTTTATTGTACATTTATACAACACTACATTTACTCACCATAATTTGAATTTTCAAAATACATATATTTTTGTGTGGAATAAAAGTCTATTCATTAAATTTAAATAAATATTTTGATAATAATATTGAATAATTTTATTTGAATTACTAAAAACCCTCTTAACCCGGTTATGATGCTTAAAGTAGCCTCATGTTTTGAAATGCTGTTTTTATATTGTTTACTTATAAGAGAAATGGACCGAGAAATTGAAGCGGCATAGACAAAGACGGATTGTCGGGGATTAAATTTTAGCTACCTGCTACAATTTAGTACAGTCCGATCGCACAAAGTTTTTTTAAAAGTAGACCTCATCTATACGGAAAATACATAATATAAAAATATTGAATATAAGCACCAGTACTACATTTATTTACGATTTGCACACATAATGAGCTTTTATTACTCTCTTTCATTTCTAAACAGACTATAGTCAAAATTAATCACTGTTTTCATATAATTTAATATTTGAACTGAATCTTGACAATTCCCAAATCTGGATGTCTCCCAAATTTTAATACTGGCATTACTGGTTACGAAAATATGCCAAAAAAATCGATATGTTAACGCTCAGACAATATAAACAACAGTTAGTACGGAGACGCGATCAAAACGACTGTCAAATTTTTAATCTGAGTGTCAGCTCTGTTTTGTTTTAACTGCGGTAGTCAAACTACAGTCTAAAACTAATACCCAACAAACGCCCACCATTTTCTTTCATTCTAATACAAATAAAATATTGAAACGAATGTCTGTGACAGATTGAGACTATGAAGACATTTATACCATCATTGTATCTTTTTGGCGCGTTTAACAAGTAATGAATTGACGTCCGCAATGACTGTCTTTGATATTTGGACACACTCGTTACGTAATGGCAATGTTCAAACGGTTCTAGTATAATAAAGAGCCAAAGTTTAAAAAATAAAGTTCGGTTATTTTCTTAACAGGCCTCGTACGTTAAAAAGTGAAATATCTGCGAAAACTTCTTAGTGTCGCTACACAGAAGAATGAATCTACAATTAACTTAAAGGATCGTCAAAATCAGACTAACTGTTCGCTAATAAATTAACTTTGAAATTGAGGCTCAGGTGTGTTAATGTTGATGTGTAATGTAAAAAAAATGGTCATTACTGTTGGTAATATATTGTTTTGTACATCTTTCCTCAAGGTGATATGATTATTGTGAATCACTCAGAAATTTATATATTTTACTGCATTACTGTATGTTATATCTCCCATGGAAATATTTTTTTGTACACTTACGATCATCGTCAATATTTAGATTTATTTTCATTTTCTCAACGTATTATTTAATACGACAAATAAATATTTGTTCAAACGATTATCATTTGCGTCTTTTTGTTTGTAAAGTGGTTATTGGTGGTTGGCACTTAAACTGTCGAAAATATAATTATCGCGTACAAATATTTGTTGGAAACATACGTATTTTTCATTGTTGGTTGTTAATATGTAACCATACTTCATTTTCGCGAATAATGTGTATTTAAGTTCTATTTTTAAAACGTTATAATTATGATCTTTCGCCCCCAAAAATTTACTAGTCTTATCAATATTAATTCTAACAATCCGGAATAAGACGGTTAGGAAATCTGCGATAATTTTTTTTCTGTACGGACAAGAAAAATATTTTGTTAAAAATATACATTATGATAAATATATTTTTATGTTATTTGTGCAGGAAGTCTTAATCTTAATTTGAAATATTTTCTACAAACACGAAGAATTAGTAAATAATAACGACAAGGATGTGGATTTTTTTTACATTTGGAATTGTTTTGAAAATAAGTACAGAACAGCGACAGAAATCAGTGGGTGGTATCAGATAATGGAGTAAGTCTTCCTGTCATATAAAAATGTATATCCCTGAAAGTTATAAACACACAAACCGGACTAGTTAATGAATTTTTATTGCAGAAAAGCTTTAAAGGAAACCACTTTGCCTACTTCCTTTTGAAGGTAATAGGTAACTGACCCATTCCTAATCACGGGCTATTTCCTATTTCCTGCTTATTTTATCTTATTTTATTCTCTTTGTAATGGGTCTGCAGAAGATTAGATGTTTCCTTTAATAGAACTTTAATGCAATTCCAAGCTGATTGTTTTGAAAATTTGTGGATTCCAGTCCAGAGATATCTGGCTTTTGAAAATTAAAAAAAATCCCCTTAAAATTAATGGCATTATGACTGAATCACCCTGTATACAAAAGTTAACGCCTACTGAGATATATCCCTCTTTTAGTGGTATCGCAAAACAATATCTGTTTATATAACTTAAAAGTGTACTGTCTAAAATCTTACAGACACATATAGGATAATTGTATACTTTTATACAGAATAGCCCTTTGATCACTCTATAACTTTTTTATCAAAAAAAATTTACAAAAAATATACAAATGCAAAATTTCTTTCTGGTATTGATTACAGTGACAGGATGTTTAAATATTCGTTCTAACATTTGGAGAAGCGATTCCACCCACAAGAAAATACTAAATAAAACTCTTTTTGGAACAAATTTTAAACAGCCAAAGTGTCCTTAGGGAGTATATTCATATACCTAAAATTTTTGTCTTATTTTCATAGGTAAAAATTCTCAAATAGAGTTCTAAATCTCTCTAACAATTAGTATAATTACGTTTTACATCAAAATACTAAAAAGTATGTATTAGCATTGACAAAATCCTCAGTTTTATATATTATTTTCAGTATATTGTTTACTAAATATAATTGTTTAGGGCATTTTTCAACATCTTAATTTAAATTACAACTTAATTTACTATTTTAAAGGTAGAAGTCATCAAAAACAGTCCTTAATGCAGCTTCGGAGGTATAAATGTGAATTTATATTTAAATAATAAAATTTACTACACCCTATGTATACATTACAAATTTGTTATTTTTACGTGGCTAATCTTAAAGGCTGAACCTAAATGTTGCTGTAAGGGATAATACGCTTCTCCGCAGGATATTTAATCTTTACTATTTCCGCAATAAAATTTATATTAAGGTTGGTCAATATAATGAAGACGTCTCTGCTTTATTTCTCTTAAATAGGCGTATTTACTTTGCCAAAAGACCAATTTGGTGAAAGATTATAGACTGACCAATAAATGACCTATCAGGGATGATTGTTTAATCTTCCGTACTTAACATTAAAATCCAAAGGTTGCGAAATGTGTATTTTTCATCATCCTCTAATAAATATTAACGGCAGGAGACGTAAAATAATACCGATATATTTCATGGAATGACCCGTCCAATGAAAACTAAGTTAATTTTAACAAATTTTGAGAGATAAATAATAATTTAAATATATAAATAAATATACAGGGTGATTCAGAACTTATCCAAAAAAAATTCTGGTTGTACAGGGGACCCTTACAAATACAATTTTGTAAAGAAAAAATCAAAAAGGTCAGTTCGAAATTGATTTAAAAATACACTTCTGCACGGCACTGGAAACTGGTCCACTGTAAAACCTGACCTCGCACAATGCAACCGGTATGGCGGCGTGATAAAAACGGACAAAAACTTTCGCAAGGAAAGAAATATGTAAATAGAATTTTATGGCACCTATTTTATATCGGCAAATTCAAATGCTTTTGCTTTTATTAATTATTAATAAAATTAATTTGTGTTTTTAAATAATAAAATCATTTGACATACCCGATGCTGCAACAGTAATTGTTCAAAATTTTATCCACTCACGTGTAAACACATTTGGGTCCGTCTTACTCACTTTCTACGAACTAACACAAATGATGTCTTGCTTCACCATAACACAAATACTTCACCATAATACAAATGTTGTCTTGCTTCACCATAAATTGAAACGATATCCATCAACTCTGAGTTGCTATACACGCAAGCCATTTTTGACACTAAAAAACTGATGTAAATACCACAGATAACAGGTAAAAACTACCGCAACGACGGATTTCAGTATTAGCAGTCACATGGCTCTCCACGCGTATTGCGAATGACGCTAGAGACTACAGTTGTCCAGCTATGTAGTGGTTTAATGTGCTATAACTTCAATAATTTTTTTTCTCATAAGCTATAAGGATTTTACAATTTTTTTTACAATATTGACTCCATTTCCCATGCCGCATCTATTCCCAAATTTTTTTGGATAAGTTGTTAATCACCCTGTATAATATACAAATAATTTTATAGGTTTGCGGAAGTTGATAAAAAAGTGTTTCGAGATAAATCTTAGTATTACGTTTTTTAAATACTTTATACAGAATATAACTTAATTGGTTGACCAAACTTAAACAGCAAAATCAGGCTCATAAAGTTATTTTTAAATTACCTGACAACAGATAAAGAGATTTCATTCAAATTGGGATAAAGCTTTAACTTTGGTTGTTTACAATGTATGAACATTCGTAACATTCTACTTACCTTATGTTACTACGTAATATTCTACCTCCATTATTTTTTACCTTTATATCAAGGAAAAATGAGGACTGAAGTTTTCGGAACTTTTAAAGAAATATGTAAAAACAATTCACTACTGCTTTCCGAGGAACCAAATTTGTTTTTTTTTAATGGAAGAGTTGGAAGACCTTGTATTTTTGTCATTTTTTAGAATTCTTTCCGCTTTCTAAATCATATATACATATCATATATTTGCTTTTAACCTTTTAATTCTCTAAATAGATCTTTAAATATTTCAATAAGAAAAAAATACTCTACTATGTGCAAATAGACAAAAATATTATGCACATAGTCGAAGCAAATATATGACATGTATATATTATCACTGTAACCCAAATGATTTTTGGGGTATTACTATAAATTTTATATATCTCATGTTTTGAAATTCGATTTTTTAATATCTGCTTTTGCAATTCCATTACAATTTACAATCTGAACACAGTATTTTACTGTATATAAAAGCCTTCATAAATGTTTACAAGCCACGTGACCATCGAGCATAGGCAACCAACAACTCATGGTTGGTAATATCAACTAAAAATCCCTAAATCTCAGTAGAGTGGTTGAAAGGGTTACATGTAGTTAAATAAAATTGTTTCTAAAATTGATTGACATGAACTACCGATATTAAACTTAATACATATAATTTATGTAGTATTTGACACTTCTGAAACATTTGTTTTTTAGTTGAAATGCTTTTAACTTTCATACTTCAGTTGTTAATGAACAAATTGCAAATTTTTTACTATGAAAGCAAAAAGAACATGATGTGAATATGTAACAGTTTATTATTGTTTTTTATTTAAATACAGAGTAAAATAAACATAGACAGTTCACTTTTTATTATAGATAAAATAGCATTACGAAAATGTTACATTAATTTACAAACCATTGCTCTTCACTGCGATATAAAATACATTTATTACTTATAATGTTCAAAATGATGTCCTTCAGTAGCTATGTACAATTTTATTCTCCCATACATTTTTGCACACATTTTGCAATTTTTGTTTCGTTATATTGTTAATTTCTCGAATGATTGATTGCTGCTTCTAAATATTCGTTTTCGTCTTCGTCTAAAAATAGTATTTCTCAGATATACAAACAAAAAATAATCTAAAGGAGTTAGATCCAGTGGCCTCGCCACAATCCTCGACTAATCAGTCGATTATAATAACATTCTTCCAAAAATTGAATTATTGCTCTTGCTGTATGTGCGGTTGTCCCATCTTGTTGAAAGTAACCTACTTGTAACTCATCATGTAAGAGATATGCTAAAAATGGCTCAAATAAGATTTCGATATTTTTCAGCATTTATAATTTAGTAGAAAAATACAGGGTGATTCACAACTTATCTAAACAAATTTGGGAATAGATGCGTCATAAAAATATGGAGTCAATATTACATTGTAAAATCCTTATAGTTTCCGATACAAAAAATATTGAAGTTGTAGTATTTTCAATCTTTACATTGCTGGGCTACTGTAGTCTCTGGCGTTATTCGCGTTATGCGTTGTGCGATTCCGAATACTGACATCCGATTTTAGTCTCATCGTTGTTGGGATAGTGTTTACAGTAGTTTTTCAAGTGTCGAAAATGGCTTACGTGTATAACAACTCGGAGTTGTGGACATCGTTTTCATTTATGGTGAAGCAAGACAAAATGCTTCAGCAGCTTCTCGTCTATACGCAGGACAATTTCTCGCAGCTACTTTTACCACGGTAGTAGAGATTGTACCAGAAACATTTGTTATTTATTTCTTTCCTCAGGAAAGGAATTCTTTCAATTTTTTGTCCGTAAATCAATTACACTTTGCCGCCGTGTCGGTAGCCGATTGCATCATTTGCCTTGCGGAAGGTCAGGTTTTACAGTAGACCAGTTTCTAGTGCCGTGCAGAAGCGTATTTTTAATTCATTTCCGTAATAGGTACTTACCTTTTTTGTTTTTTTTTTTTTCAAAATTGTATTTATAAGAGTCCCCTGTACATTCATTTTTTTTTTTGATAAGTTGATATCGCTACCCTAACGCATACTTTTAAGAGATGTAAACCGATTTCTACAAATATATGAGGATTTTCTGTAGCCTAGGTTCTATAATTTTGTAAGGTAATGTTATTGTTTTAATAATTTTTAATTTTACCAGAATATAAGTGCTAACGCGAAGGAAATAAAATTACTGTTTCAAGCAAAATTACTAGTGAAGTGGCTTGTAATCATATATGCGGCCTCTGTACAATATTACTTTCAAACTCAAGTGGAGCTTTTTGTTTTGGTCTAGGTAATATTATTTTAAATGTACAGGGTGAGTCGACGCTGTGGCAAAGTTGATTTATCAGTAATAATATAACAAGAGAGTGAGAATAAATTGAAAATAATTTGACAGATTTTTTGAAAACTTGTTGCCAGGTAATAGTCACGAGAGCCCGCAGGGCTCGAGTGGCTATTTCCAAATGGCAACAAGTTTGAACAAAATCTGTCAAATTATTTTCTAATTTATGGAACTCGCGAGTTATATTTGACTAGATAATTTTTTGATTCACAAATTTTTACAATAAAAAAGATCAATAAAACTATCACAAAACTATTGAAAAATTTAATTTAATTAATTATTACAATATACGAAAATATCGATGACACATTGTGAATATATTAAAAGAATTAACAATTTAAATTAGTACAATGAAAAACGCAATTATTAAAAATATTTCGAGAGTCATTATTTATTGAGGATTTGGAATTGCTTGTTATATTAAGTGTTTCCTCCTGCGTATTTTCTCTAAGATTATTTATTATATTTGAATGATGTTCTTGGTTCAATTGTAAGTATGGTTTAATCGAACTTGCAGAATTATGACCAGTGACCTTGATTAGTTCTGGTTCTCCTACACCAGCTTTTGAAAGGTTACTTACTGCACTTGACCTGGCAGAATGGTTAGTTATTTTTTTAGTAACTGTGTCTAAACCTACTTTTTCTGCGGATTCTTTCATCCATTTTCAAATGGAATTTATTCCCACAGGAACGTTTTTATACCAAGAACCATGAGTTTGCCAAGCCGGATTTGGAGTAAGAAACAAGCGTTCGGTTTTAATATTTTCTTCACGTTTACCCATTAGTTTTTCAAAAAGACGAACAGGGCAAATATCTGGGTTATTTATGTTTGGAGTCAACCATTTACTATTAGCGCACCTTTGTGCTCCACCCTGTGCAGTTTTTGTAAAGATGGGATTGTATTCAATGCGGCCAGTATTTAATCTTATTATGTCGGTTTCTTTTTTAAAATAATGAACTAAACATTTCGTAGCTTCTCCTCCCCTCCAAGCTAGTTCATACGATGCAACGTGAAAAAACTTTCTTTGCAATCCACAAGGTGTATCTTCGTCCCAATAGTTAAAAATTTGCAACAATTCTGTATTAGAAAGTGCCACAGAACTTTGTTTGTGCTTTTCAGGATGTTTTTGTAAAATTTTTCTATTTGCATCTCTTGCATTTCGAGCATTTTTGAATTCTATATCATGGAAAGGATCAAAGGACCTGTTATACTTATTAAAGTAAAGTTCTTGAACTAATTTTGCCATTTTATTCCACATTGTCTTTATTACTGCTTCTTTATAATCATTTCCGTCTTTTCTTTTCATGTTATAAGCCCAATCTTTCAAAATCAATGCCAGAGTAGCTGTTGTAGTAGATTGATCCAGAATATAATTTCTTTCTCTGGTGAAGGTCTTAAATTGTCTCCATATAGACTGATTACTTATTAGAGTATTTTTCGAAGTAGTTTCTACAATCTTTTTTGTTATTTCTGCATCACAATTAGGTAATTATTTTGACAACTATCTGACACTTGCTACGCAAATAAAAGCCACAGTGATTATTCCCGAGAATAATCACAAGAGATTTATTCCCACTATAATAATGACATAATTGGTTGAAACTTACCCTTGTGACAAATAAAGAAGCATTCCATTGGTTTTAAGAAACATCAAAAAATAATCACTAGAATATCATTGAGGCAAAATATTTCAAAATCTGTTCGGGTGGGTGGGCGGTGTGGGGGTAAGAAATGCACATTTTAAAAATAATTTGACTTATATACGGTGGTTCGTTTTCGGAGGGCTGACCAAAGTTGTATTTTTTTTAATGAAATACCCTGTATTTGAGTGGATATTTATATTTTACATGGAGTTGTGCAACTTTTTCGTAATATATACTATGAGCCATTTCCGAGATATTAATATTTTAATATAAAATATTACATTTTCAGCGTTACGTTTGATCGTTGCTGATATACTTGTTTTTTGAGGTACAATCTAAGCAATCGTCACACATGTTGTAGTAAGTTCACCGTAAATTCTGAAGTCACTGTCTATAAATGTCATACAGGGTGTTCACAGGAGATCATACCAAATGTTATCTTTTTCAAAGACCTTCTCAAAATCTACAACTTTCATAATATGTGTTATAATATATTAGTTCCTCATATTTTACGTCATATTTCATAATTTCTTTATTTTTTGTGAAAATATCCTAGGAGGCAGTGAAACAAATGAAATGTTTGGAACTGTCAGTAGTTTTGACTGTTGGCGATAAATCAATACAGCGTTGACTTCCCCGTGTATATTCAATACTATAAGGTGCGTGGGTTAAATTATTAGTCAACATTTTTGATATTTTTTCAGACAGACCATTAGCATAAATAATCTTAAAATATCAAATATTCTGTGATGTTATAGATACCTATATTTTTTTTCTTTTCCAGTGTGGGATCTACACAATTTGTCACCCCAGAACATCTTTATCTTCGACGTTTTCCTCCGCAGATCCCCGTGGGAGTAACAGCGCTACCATTCCGTGCATAAAAAGTGAATCCCTTTCGAAGTGCCCTCGCCAAAATCCATATACGGAGCCGAGAGAGGCGTGAGGGGACGAGATAGTCTCCTTTCTGCCACTGCCTTTTTAAGCTGTCGCTGACGCTGACGATAAAATCTGGTCCGAGCTAGCGTGGGCTTTCGCTGACCGGTGACCAGAATAATTTATGTGAGTAGACTCCTTAGCTGGGGAAGTAGATGCGGTGAAATGGACTAATTTCTTTTAATTAGGTTGCAGCCATCGTCGTGGTTATATTCCTCATTGAATTTTAGTTTAACTAACACTGTTGTGGAGCTGCTGTTAGCGAATCGAGACATCAGGGTCCTTTCATCAATATGCATAAGAGAATATAACATTTTTTTATTCGTTCATATTTAGATATATACAGGGTGTTTCTGAAATAAGTGCGTTCCTTGAAAAGGGCGATAGAGGGCGTGAAATTGAGCAACTTTTAATAAGCAACTGATCGTTTAAATGCTTCTGTTTTCGAGAAAATTAACCATAAATGTAAGCCGACCCTGTGCATCTTGTGCACGTGCACGGCCAGAAGGCTTCGGACTCGCTACATGGGTGAAGCGCTTCTTTAATTGCCTGACATTCCAGTGGCTTCCATAATCAAGCAAATCTGATGGTAGGTCAGTGGTCTTGTATTCTTTAGTTAGGTGTTGCAGTATTACCTACTTGGCCGGTGTACAAAATGTTTTCTGATCAAGAACTAGCAGATATGGTGTTAATGTACAGAGAATATCATTACAATTTAAGAGGGCTGTATAGCAAATAGGCAGCCAGCAATGCATTTTTATAGATTTTATTACACAGTTTGCCCAAATATGAATTAATGCACAAATAACAGACACATTTAATTTTAAACATTAACCATTAACCATTTTAACACAGATTTTCTATTAAATGGACATAGTTTGAAACTTAAATTACTTTTTGGTGTAAAGAAATTTGTAATTTACGATCCGAAAAAGTTACTCGAACAATTAGTGCCTACAATAGCCAATAATCTACCAAGATACAGCTGTTAGTTTTTCCATCCACGTGTATACAATAAGTCCCACTTCACTGGTTTTGCAGAAGACATAACCTAACCGCAACATATTAAAAATTAATTTAAAAATAGATTGCAATACACANTGTTGTGGAGCTGCTGTTAGCGAATCGAGACATCAGGGTCCTTTCATCAATATGCATAAGAGAATATAACATTTTTTTATTCGTTCATATTTAGATATATACAGGGTGTTTCTGAAATAAGTGCGTTCCTTGAAAAGGGCGATAGAGGGCGTGAAATTTAGCAACTTTTAATAAGCAGCTTATCGTTTAAATGCTTCTGTTTTCGTTTTCGAGAAAATTAACCATAAAAATAAGCCGGCCCTGTGCATCTTGTGCACGTGCACGGCCAGAAGGCTTCGGACTCGCTACATGGGTGAAGCGCTTCTTTAATTGGCTGACGTTCCAGTGGCTTCCACACTCAAGCAAATCTGATGGTAGGTCAGGGGTCTTGTATTCTTTACTTAGGTGTTGCAGTATTATCTACTTGGCCGGCGTATAAAATGTTTTCTTGTCAAGAACTAGCAGATATAGTGTTAATGTACAGAGAATATCAGTACAATTTAAGAGGGCTGTATAGCAAATAGGCAGCCAACAATACATTTTTATAGATTTTATTACACAGTTTGTCTAAATATGAATTAATGCACAATTAACAGACTTTCCCCCATTTTAACGCTGATTTTCTTTAAAATGGAGTTAGTTTGAAACTCAATTTACTTTTTGGTGTATAGAAATTTGTAATATTCGATGCCCCTCGTTCAAAAGCGGCAAATCACGGGTATTTAATTTAATTTTTTCAAATAAAAATCTCATAGACTATAAAAACCGGATGAATCTTGTTTTAAAACATCATCTCTATGTCCTGATGTTTACGAGATTATCATCAAGTAAGCCACTTACAAGAAAAACATCCAGCAACCAAATATGTAAGGTGCTGAAATGGTATTTTAATTTTCTCAAGGTCTCAAAACGATCTGAAAAAGGTACCCAAACAGTTAGTTACTACAAAATACATTTAACCAACAATCTACCAAGATACAGTTGTTAGTTTTTCCATCCACGTGTATACAATAAGTCCCACTTCACTGGTTTTGCAGAAGACATAACCTAACCGCAACACATTAAAAATTAATTTAAAAATAGATTGCAATACACACACAACGCATATTAAACTTGAAGTAAGAAATACTTATCACGATCTTGTACAAATCTGCANATCCACGTGTATACAATAAGTCCCACTTCACTGGTTTTGCAGAAGACATAACCTAACCGCAACATATTAAAAATTAATTTAAAAATAGATTGCAATACACACACAACGCATATTAAACTTGAAGTAAGAAATACTTATCACGATCTTGTACAAATCTGCATTAAATAAAATAAAGCACAGATTAATTTTGAAATCATTAACTTGTTTACCGCAAACCGCAACGCTTGTCTCGAACATCAAGTGAACAAAATAAACATTGAGTTTATAAGTTAGATGTGAATAACAGAGAGGAGGGGGTCATAAACATATTTATTAGAATGTTTAGGAACTTTTTTAATTAAATCCTTCACTGCCCTCCGACTATGGCTAGCGGCAATTTAAAACACGCCTTGTATACAGGGATGGCCAGAAGTGCGGAATAAAATTCATATCTTTTGAATGAGTTATTTCTTTTTAAAACGCCATAACACGTTAACTGATTTTTCTTCAAACCCCTAACCCCAGCTACCTCTACTTTTTTTTTAAATGGAAACATAAGGCATCGTTGAAAGGCTTATAGAAAACTGAATCCAGCCATACCAAATAAACAAGTTTTATTTTTTCAATAGCAAGTTGTTTTCCATTTAGAAATTGAAACAACTAGATAATTTACAAAAATAAACTCAATGTCGCAAATGCTGAAAATGTCCTCCATTCACTATTTGGCATTCTCCAAGACGGTAGTAAAAGCTGTCTACAGCATTCTGAATGACTTCAGTTGGTAAATTATGCATCTCTGCTCTAATCTTGTTCTTTAAATTCTCAATATTATCCGGTCTGTCCTGGTAGACTCTTTCTTTGAAATATCTCCAAAGAAAATAATCCAGGGGTGTTATGTTGGGGGATCTTGGCGGCCATTCAACTGTACCCCGTCTACCAATCCAGCGATTTGGAAACATTCCATCTAAGTATCTTCGAACATGAATACCAAAGTGTGGGGGAGCGCCATCTTGTTGGAACCAAATTCTTTCATTCGGTATATCTGGATAAATTTCATGAGGGAAAATCACAGCTAGAGCAGGTATCAGGTCAAATGTTAAGAAATCCAGGTAGCGTGCGGCAGTAAGATTTTCTTCAAAAAAGAATGGGCCCAAGATTCCGTTGTTGATGATACCTGCCCATACATTAACTTTCTGTGGATGCTGCGTATGCGATTCGCATGTCCAGTGTGGATTTTCCTGGGACCAAAAGCAATAGTTGTGCCTGTTAAATAAAACGTAGCTCCATCCGAAAAAAGTACGTCTCGTTGAAAACCATTATTGTCGTCACACCGTCTCATAATTTCTTCGCAAAATTGTAATCGCCTATCATAATCGTCTTCCATAAGCTCTTGGACAAGACATACCTTATAGGGGTGGTATTTCTCTTGTTTCAGAAACATTCGAATTGCAGTTCGAGAAGCATCGTGATTGCGTGCCAATGAAACAGTTGAAGTATGAGGATTTTCAACAAGTTCTAATGCAATGTCCAATTTCTTTTCTTCATTCAAAGCACGTGCCCGTCCAGTTTTGGGCAAAGTCTGTACTGTACCGTGTTCCTCAAAGTGAAATATTTTACTAACTGTCCCTTGCGAGATTTGGTTTTCGGGATATTTCGCATTAAATAAATCGCGCACTTCAGCCTGACTTCTTATTTTGTCTCCACATCCAAGCAATATCAAGATTTCGATGCGTTGCCTTTCCGACAATACCATTGCAATTCAGTAAATAACTTGATTTTGCCACAATAGTAACGTTTCAAACTCCAATTTACAACTAAAGCGAAAAATTAACCAGAAAGCCTGGCAAGTAAGTGGTACCAAAAAAACGCAACATAAAAAATATATCTTTTTTGCGTTAGCAGTGATAGATACAGTTTCAAATTATTTATTTTATTCTGTGCAAATTCATGGAGGATAACACTGAAGGTAATTAAATTTTATTTCACTTGTTAAGTAGGTGTTTTATAAACCCTAAAAACCTTGCTATTGAAAAAATAAACCTTGTTTATTTGGTATGGCTGGATTCAGTTTTCTATAAGCTTTTTCAACGAGCCCCCTCATGCCTTATGTTTCCATTTGAAAAAAAAAGTAGGGGTGGCTGAGGGTTAGGGGGTTGAAGAAAAATTAATTATTATATAACCAAAAGATGGGAAAAAATCAAAATCAGTTAACGTGTTTCGGCGTTTTAAAAAGAATTAACTCATTCAAAAGATATGAATTTTATTCCGTACTTCTGGCCATCCCTGTATACTCAAGAAACGCCAATACGAATCATAAACGGTACATTCTGTACCTAAACTAAAAACATAAAAAAATATTTGATATTTGGAATTTATGCAGGATATGTTGTGAAATAAATTCGTCTGGATTATCTCACATTTCCAGTTACTTATTTTTAATAATTACTCATACATATGAGTATACCATACATTCTGAAAGGCAAAATTTATTCATTCATATATTGAAATGACCCATCAGAGTTGACTGACTCGAGAAAATAGCGTTTTAACTTATTTAAACGATGAATGATACACGTCTGATGTCATCGAGAATGATATTATCTGACTAACAAAAGTAACTTTAAATATGTTTTAGTTACTTGGTACACCAACAAAAATGATGTTCAAGTAGAAATAATTCTGTTTTTGGGAAGCAGCTGACATCACACTGCAAATAGTAAAACAGAATAGTGGTTTTATAAATCAATTTTTGTTTTTCCATTTTTATATTTTTTTAAAGAATGTTTCTAATATAAAAATTTGATATATATTTTTTTGGCAAAACTACCAAGCCAGTGCAGATTTAAATATTTGTTTTATTTGCCCACCCTGTTAGTACGTCCTCCAAGCTACGACATAAACCCCTTATAAATTAAAGTAAAAATAGGAGACCTAATAAAAAAATATATATGTACCTTTAAGAAGAAATTAAAGGTAACTAATTACGTATCCCCTCAGGTAATCCAATTTGGATTGGTATCCCTGTCATTATTATGATCCATGGATTTGCTAAAAGGTACACTACCTGGACGGGATTAAAATAAGTCAGGAATTAATATGTGGTAGTTTTACAAATCTGGGTTAAAGCCAAATTATTGAAAACATACCTGAAATTTATTTCCAGGTTCGTTTTAAGTGGACTTGCTCTATAAATAGTATTAAGTAAATCCGCTAAATTTCTGAGCTAATGGGCGCAATATAAAATATTAATTTTATAACAATTGTAAAAGTACAGCTAAGCTTTGGCGGTTACTGTTATACTCTGCAAATCTGTAGATTTAAATATGAGGGTATATTTATATAAATATTTTTATACTTTTGGGATGGTATGCTTATAATGAGTATACATATACAGGGTGTTTTGATGCCTATATATTAGAAATTTAGCACCCAATGGTATGTACAGGGTGTTTGTAAATAAGTGTGAAAAATTTTAGGGGGTGGTTGCCGAAGCTATTTTGTGAAAAAAAGTTTATATAAACGTAGGTCGAAATATGCTCTGTTTCCGAGATACATAGTGTTTAGATTCAAATTTTTTATTTATTTTTATTATTTATTTCAGAGTTTTAAAGATATTGACTCGAAATTTGATGGTTGTATTTTATTTAGAAATATTAACCTACTAGATAATGTATCAATAGAAATTAAAAATTGTAAATTAAAAATTGTTAAAAATGTATCAATAGAAGTTAAAAAAACAACTTGCAATAAAATAAGTTGTCTTTTTTTTTCCTCAAACAATTTAAGAGACCAATTTTATTCAGAATTGATGGCGGATTTCTAATAAAAAATATCAAAACAGAAAAGTCAGTGGCGTACCATTTTTTTTATTAAAAGGTTTTGTCATTGTCGCACGAACGTCACTGGTGCAAGTAGAAATATTTGGATCACCTCAGAAAATGCACATTTATCCCTCCAATGCGTTTTGCAAATTTCGGATCAATATCTTTAAAACACTGAAATAATTTAAAAATAAATAAAAAAATGTAAACACTGTATCTCGGAAACAGAGTATATTTCGACCTTTTTTCGAACTTTTTTTCACAAAATAGCTTCGGCAACCACCCCCTAAAATATTTCGTAGTTATTTACAAACACCCTGTAGATATTCCGAAAACAATCGCAGTATCTAAAGAAGGAACAGGATGCTAAAAAAAATTATATTAAAACTTAAACTATCGTATAATCATTAAAAACAGATGAAATAAACATCAAAGTATATTATTTTCTGCTATTTCAGTGAATTAACTTTATAGCCATTATTAAAAAATTACATACAGGCTGTCTCCTAAAAAACGCCGCAAGCCATAACTCCGTAATTTATAGTCTGATTTTAAAAAACAAAAAATTAAATGAAATGGCTCTAAATACACTATAAAGCAAGCCTATTAGAGTTCATTTAATATATTTTTTTAAGTGATAGTCAACTTTTTTTTCAAATGGCAATATAGTTTTTTGTTATTTATTATTGTGCCGATTTATTTTCTGAATCCAATGATGTATATGAACTTTACTTTTGTAAAGCATTTATTACAGAAAAGACGACAAAATATTAGTCGATACCGCATTTGGCGCCCGGCCACTAATGACAATACAAATACAAAATACAAATGTATTTTAACTGATCATCTGTGCCATGGAAAACAAAAATAAAACAAAAGAGAACTTTTGTGAATTAAAAGAAAAATAATTTAATTAAATAAACCATTAACCATTAAACAAAGTTCACCACGAAATAACATTAATTAAACACAAAACACATTGAATGAAGAACAACAAACACAAAACAACTAAAGAAACAAATTGTAGCTGTATTTGTACTTTTTCAATAGTGCATGTACAGTTCTCTTTGATGCTCTATTATTATTAGAAATTTCCCGAATGGAAGTCCTTGGGTTTTCTTCGACGAAGAACATTGAACTCGATGTTTTTATTAAATTGGCTTTCTTCTTGCTTTGGTTTCTCAAAAGCACCATAGTTTCTTAAATTTTCTTCAAGTCTACGTGGTTCTGGAACTTCTCTGTGAGGAAATAGTTCTCTGTAAAGGCGGATTCTTGCACGATTTTTATTACACCAAAAGTATACCTGAATCATGTCCATCAATTGGTTATTACTCATATTTTGTACTGTACAATAAATAACCTACTGTAAATGACACAGAAAGAGTATAAGGCGCACAAAACTGGGACACGAACGTTAAAATGACATTTACTTGTCATTTTTTGTTTTCCAGGCATACATGACTAGTCAAAATATGTTTGTTGACAATTAAGCGACCGGATACTAATAATGCGGTATTGACTAATATTTTCATGCTTTTTCTGTAATACATATTTCACAAAAGTATACTTTATATACATCGTTGAATTCAGAATAAAATTCTGCACAATAATAAATAAAAAAAACATATATTGCCATTTGAAAAAAAAAGTTGACTATCGCTTTTCAAAAAAAAAATAAATAAATACGCCCCAATAGGCTCACTCTATAGTGTATTTAGAGCCATTTCACAAAATTTTTTGTTTTTTAAAATCAGACTGTAAATGACGGAGTTATAGCTTGCGGCGTTTTTTAGAAGACAACCTGTATTTGATAATGACTTTAACTATAATTATAATATTTTGTTGTATCAAAATAATTTCGCTTGAAGAGAAACAGTTCATTAACGCAAAACACATTAACTTTTATTATAGTTTTTATTAATATTCATATACTTAGGTATTAATTTGAATATGAGGTTGTTGCTTTCGCATATCTAAATACCGATATTAAGGAAAACACGGCAAATCCATTACTCCGTAATTAAAATATTTAATTAAAATAAAAATTGCCTCAACGATAAAAAAAATAATTACTAGGCCCGATAAGTAGCTATATTTTGTAGAATTAACAGTCCAAATACCTTCGTTGATACGAAATTAAAATAAAGGCAGATGCACACTTCTGATATTAATCATTGTTTTTATTGTTACCCACTACCTTTATATTACATTGCGATATTCCAGCCATAATTTGTTACCTACAGCAGAGACACTTGATATACGTATGCAAATTTTCGCATATTAAAGCGTTTTTGTTATCTCGTTATTAATTTCATAAATATAGGTGGGACGTAGTATTTATTATCACCCTTCTACAGGTGTTCGATTTACAGGAAAAAGATAATTTGATATAATATTAACTGATGTTGATACGTGTGTTTGTAGTTTCTTAATATAATACTTATGTATTAATTACATTTCTTATTTATTGGCAATTGTGAAGTAGCAATATACTTTGCACAAGAAGATAAAATCTTAGTACGCACTGAACTGAAATGTTTGATTTGATAAGATTGTTACATGTTGTAGAGCTAATTCGTTGTATACGCGTTGATTATGTCAGTATGGATCATCAATATATTCAGAAAGTAGAATGCAGAACACAAATAACGACAAACTCCATTTCAGTCACCGGAGGCTCAATATTATCTGACTGACCCATTAAAACAGCATGAGTTGAAGTGTCATTGTAAATAATCCTGTTGGCTATTTCATTTTTGTTACTTAAACTGTCAGCAACGTAACTTTCTGCAATTGTGGCTGCCACCATGTCTCTTGATTGCTAATACATCAATTCCTGTATTAGCCAGTAACGTTGCTGATGTTCTTCGGAATCAACGGCTTGTATATGTTTCAGGATGTTCTAGTATCAAAAACTGTGGAATTTTATTAGAAATCATAGAAAGGGTATTCTTGCCGGCTGGTTGGTTGTAACACCTACCTGCTTGATAGCGCATAATACGACGTTTAAATTAAGTGACGTGAAAATTTTGTTAAAAAATTCCTTGGAACGAGTAACTGCAGATAACTGGCAAAGATGTATACATCATGTACAAAAAGAAGAGGAGAAAATGTGGGAACTCGATAATTTAATTGACGTTACTGTGGAACCTATCGTTATCAATCTAGGAGACGAAGATAATTCATCAGAATATTCAGAGGATGAATTTTAATATACCTACTTTTTTATTTTCTTTATTGTACATTTATACAACACTACATTTACTCACCATAATTTGAATTTTCAAAATACATATATTTTTGTGTGGAATAAAAGTCTATTCATTAAATTTAAATAAATATTTTGATAATAATATTGAATAATTTTATTTGAATTACTAAAAACCCTCTTAACCCGGTTATGATGCTTAAAGTAGCCTCATGTTTTGAAATGCTGTTTTTATATTGTTTACTTATAAGAGAAATGGACCGAGAAATGGAAGCGGCATAGACAAAGACGGATTGTCGGGGATTAAATTTTAGCTACCTGCTACAAATTAATACAGTCCGATCGCACAAAGTTTTTTTTAAAAGTACACCTTATCCTATACCGATAATACATAATATAAAAATATTGAATATAAGCACCAGTACTACATTTATTTACGATTTGCATACATAATAAGCTTTTATTACTCTCTTTCATTTCTAAACAGACTATAGAGCATAATAGTATATTAAACAACAAGTTTAGAAAAGCATATCGCTTTTGAGTACGAGCGAGCGCAGCTATTCTTACATTTTTAACTCCTTTGTCCTTGAACGACCTGCACAGTAGGTTTCGGACTCTTTTCAAACTACTGTCTTCAGTTTCTTATTTCAGTAACCAACGCCATCGTATTAACATCCCATCTGGCCAGGTATCTTATTTCAGTTTTATTCAGGGCTTCCAAAAGATGTGGCTGAATTTTTGGCTGGGGGACTAAAGAGTCGAAGATTGGCAGTACCTGTAACCAAATCAACTGTTTACATGTATCAAGAAAAGGAGTTTGGAAAATTCTTTGATGTATTGTACAGATGTTCGTGGTTTGATGAATTAATTGAAACCGAACATTTACAAATTCGAATGGAGATTGATGAAAGACTTTTCGAAACAGAGTGTGAGGGCGGTTTTACTGTGCAATCCAAATAAATACGCCTGTATCTCCATTGCACTTAAACCACATTAAAAGAAACCATGAGATACCTTCTTCACAAAATTAAATATGCTGGACATAACTGGTAATGTAAGTTTGTGGTGATTTGAAAATCATATCAATCATTTCGCGGCAGCGACCAGGATTTACCAAGTATCTATCACGGTCTAGCACGGTCGATAGCCGCACGGTTTAAGGCGTCAGTTAGTACTTAAATCGATGTGTCGATCTGCCCGGGTTTCGAATCCCGCGGCCGGTAGACCGTAGATTAGCTATGCTTGTATGGAGGATTGGCACCCTCTGTGCAGGTATGGTAGGGTGGAAGAATGTTGGCTTGGATCAATGTGAGAGATTGACACCGGTTGGCATTTGACCATCCCCCCTAATTAATGAGGTTTTCCAGATTTCCCTCATTCCTGCACTGAATGGTGGTTAGGGCCTACCAACATAAGTCGTTCCTGGGCGCAATTGCGGCCTGCGTAATAATAATATGCCGTCTCCTCTCCCGCACAAGTCTCCGACTTCTGGGCTAATTCTCGTAGTTAGAATGAGAAGTAGAGATATTATTATATATTATTATTATTATCTCTTCTTGTTTGTATGGAATAGTCGTGACCGACTGTAAAAAGAAAAAATGGCCGACAAGACAAGCACTCAAGTCAGAATTCACAGCCAGAGAAACCTTTGGTTGGCCCTCCGCTGAATATAATACTTGCTGTAAGAAATAATTGGTCAGGGCTTTGGACAAATACGGCTTCCAATACGTAACTTGTCAATTTCCGAATTTCACTGATGCAAAAGTTATTTTCTATCGATTTTTCCGGTGAGTTGGAAGACTAGGTTCGGCGAATTAAAATTTGTAAAACATTGCTATGAGTCGGTCCTTACGCAATGGCGGATTCGGACTCAGCACGTTAAAATAATGTTTGCTTGTCTTTAAAATGCGATTAGCATAGAGAACTTTAAGGTAAATATAAAAAGCGTTTAAGAATAAACCGGCTTTGTTTTTAACAATACAGAAAGAAATATGTTATTAAGGAAAGTTGCTTAGAATTGAAATTAATATTACAATTTCAACTTGTGTATGAATCGGCCTACTTTGATAGAAACGGACAGTAAATCATTTTTATTTTTCATTTCACGAGAAAAAGGCATTCTTGATTAAAATTTTTGCTTGTCATTAAAATGCGGTGGGCATGGAGAACTTTCATCTCGCATGTACAGAGTGATCAGAAAATCGATAAATATAAAAATCGTTCAAGAATAAACTGCCTTTTGCTCATCATTCAAATAAAATTGTCATCAAGAACTTTATTTAGTAATTTTTATTTAATGCCGTTTTTCTAATGTGTTCAAAGGAAATATTTCCAAACTTCTTAATAAATTATATTTGTTTCTTAGTTTGTACTTAGCAATTCACACGCTTAAGGAAAATAACGAGCGTTCAAATAAAAACGTGGTCAAGTTGGTTCTGAAAATTTGGACGTAGGGCGTAGCGTATAGCAAATGAACTTAAACGTCATCTGTCAAAGCGCTATATCGCCGCTATCAATTTAAATATTTTCGTTTTAAAAAGTGTTTAAAATGGTGTTTTCTCAAGAACAAAAAGTGTTTATCATAGAGTCCTACTTTAGAAATGGACGCAAGATGATGGAATATGGAAGTATTCTATTGAGGAATGTTTCATAGAATTTCAAAATCAATTTCCCGGCGTTGTTGAGTACAAAATTTTTCAAAGTGTAGTTCAGCGTTGTGTTAATGTTTTTCGTGAAACGGGCAGTGTAACAAGAAAAGAAGGAAGCGGCCGACCTAAAAAGCGGACTGAAGAATTAAAAGAAAATGTCCAACAAATAATGGAAAATGCGCCAAGAACTTCTGTACGTGTTTTATCACAAATCGATTTTCCGCGACGGGCTGTATTTTGTGAATGGTTTTTAAACAACTACGGTGAACTTCATAATATCACCTTTTTTTCTGATGAAGCCTGGTTTCATTTAAGTGGTTACGTAAACTCACAGAATATGAGAATGTGGTCTTCTGAAAAACCAGATAACTTTTTTGTCGAGGGCCCTCTACACGCTCAAAAAATTGGAGTTTGGTCTGCTCTCAATCGAAGGAGGATTTATGGACCTATTTTTTTTAATGGTACTCTTACTGCACAAAGGTATAGAGAAGAAATTATCGCTCCTTTTGTTAACCAGCTGGAAGAAAACGAAATTACAAATTTTTAAGAAAATGTCTTTAATTCTTTGAGGAACAGGTGTGAAAAGTGCTTGGAACAAGGAGGGGGTCACTTTCAGCAGCTGCTTTAATTTATTGTTATAACAAGGAGGGGGACACTTTCCGCAGCTCCTTTAATTGTTTGTTATTGTTATCACGATTATTCTTTAAAATAAAGTTATATAGTCATTAACGTTATTGAAACCGACAGCTGCTATACAGCTCGTTGAGAAATGAGGTTAAGTTGCTCGCTATAAGCTACTCCCTACGTCCAATGTGTCAGAGCCAACTTCGACCACGTTTTTATTTGAACGCTCGTTATAAGCACACTAATATCTTACTACAACATAAACTAACACTAATAATTAACTACATATTTTAAACTAAGAAAATTGTTATTAAAAGTTTAGAATTATTCAAACACACCTCCACCATGGTTCGCGCACTTTTCAATTCCATGAATAATTTCTTGGAAAGTTCTCCTAATCTCCTGTAAAGTTATTGGACAATAAAAATGTTTTACTACCCGTTTCTATTAAAGTAGGCCGATTCATACACATTGAAACTATAATATAAATTTCAATTCTGAGCAAATTTCCTTAATAACATATTTCTGTATTGTTAAAAACAAAGGCAGTTTATTTTTTTAACGATTTTGATATATACATATTTTCTGAACACCGTGTACATGCAGATCGATAGTTCTTTATGACAATCCCATTTTAAAGATTAGGAAAAATTTTAATCAAGAATGCCTTTTGTCGTAAATTGAAAATTTAAAATATTTTCCCTCTTTTCCACTCTACCCGAGGACATTCTGTATTTAAAAAAATTAAAAAAAGTTACTATTCAGACATTTATAAAAAAACAGCAAAAAAGAACGTAAACATTTACGGAATTAGGTGGAGCTTAAACTTTCATATACAAGGTGACTCAGTAATGTCATTAATTTCAACCACGCATTCGGAAGGCCTAATAAAGACAGAAAATTGAAAATATAATTTACTCGACCTTTTAAAAAATAAGCAAATTACCCCTTAACACCCGTTAACTCGGCGCCCAACTTCGCAATACATTTTATGACAGAGAACTCGCCGGCGGACTACAGAGCGTCCAAACGTTGAAAGAAACAGCTGATTTCCTCAGTCGTTTTGAATTTTGCAATTGGCTTCAAAATCAAAGTGCGATAGATCCCAACTTTATTAACAAAGTGAACAAATGAGTGTTGTTTTTGACGTACTGACGTACAATAAGCATAGGAAGGTTTTATTGCCACAGCTGTACATAAACAACTATTTCCACTAGTGTGTAAAAAAATATTTACGCACCATGCTTAAATTTAGTATTTTAATCTTAGTAGTAGAACAAAATATATTTATAACTATATTAAATCTGGGACAATCAGAAACTATCCCATTATCTGCCACGATATCCGTAACCCGAAGTTGATACCGTACTTCCGGAGATTTATCTGCGAAAAAAACCGACGGTATTACCAAGGATTAATCCCAGTCGCATTGGTCTCGATTAATTTATCGAAGACTGTGACATTTCCGTCTCGGAACGACGGAGAAAAAATAATTGAAGGCCCCCCGTGACTTCCGCTGGGTCGCAATGCGGTGTCCCAGTTGTGGATCTTTTTTATTAAACGGTTTTTAATGATCTTACGGCGATCGATAGCAGGCCGGGTTTCGAATCAGGAAGCCAGCCACGGCAAAACCTTAAAATTACTTGTACTCGACTTTGGTTTTCAATTCCTTGTCATTTTTTAGTAAAATAATTCTAACAGCGGTTCTATTAAACAATGAAATTGGTTTAGCAATCGAACACTGCTTCTTCTGGGCGTATTTTTCTACTAGGGGAGTCCGGGGCAGTTATATCAAGCAGTTGTATCATTAGATACAGTCCGTACGATATTTGTTGAGATAGAAATCCGAGAAGGCCTCTGCGTCACTTTCTTAGAATTAACCGCATTCGACACCAGAGGTAGAAAAACATTGCCGGCGTGGCGTTCACCGCAGCAGCTTGCAGTGCATACTGTGATTTGCGTATCGTCCTGTGCACTTTCAGTATAATTTGTTATTAAAATAAATCAATGGAGGTGAACAATAAAAGGAATTTAATTTCCAGTAGAAGAGTACACATATTGTAATAATCTTGTGAGAGAGAACTTTTCTTACCTTTATTTGCTTATGTTATTTTGCTTCTTCTTCTCAGTGTCCTATTTCTTGTTTGGGCGCCAGATCACATTAGCATATAGTTGAAATTCAATTTTAAATTTCGTTTGCTGAGTTTTAGAGAAAGTCTGATCAATAAAAATTTTAAATTAAGATAAAAGAATTAATATGAGCAATCTTACCTCAGGATGAGGTTCTGCGAAAGATTTGTATTTTTTATTATAAAATTTTATATTACTCAATGAATTTGGATAATTGATATTTAAAAAGAGAAAAAGATATTAATTAATTACTATATTTATCATAAAAATGATTTTAAACTCATTTAACCACTACCATCCACTATATTTTTAAATTTAAATTAAATAAAAGAAATTGTCTGATAAAAAAATTCAATTCTATCAACAAATATGCACGGATTGTATCTCTAACAAACTGTCAAGAATATGGATATTTTTAAATACAATTTTATTTTTTCTATCAAACAAGTATTTTAAAGGACATATATTTTATTATTACCTCGCGCATTTTTTACTCTATTTTGAAGATATTAAGGTAATTCAAACAAATTATTTTTTTTTTTCTAAAAAATGTTATCAAATCTAGTCAAACAAAAAGATTTCTTTGTAGTAGTTATATGATTAGTCTTTGTCAAGGATAAATAGAACAATAAGAATACAAGATATTTGTTTGAATGATTGCATTATTTAACAAATTCAATATAGGTATCAATATGTGTATTTATATTAATTATATTTAGTGATATTTTAGTTTTTATTTTGTTTATTTCTGTTTACCAGATATTGTGGTGTAAATTCATTGTGTAGTTGTTTCCCACAATATCAGCAACACACGTATTTACGTGTATCGAAGAAGATTGTTCGACTTCATTTGATAAGATTTAAAAAAATAATAATAATTAGGTTAATACAGTATTAAACAAGGTGTTTCCTGTCACCCAATTTTGTCAATACGGTATTTAATTTAACGTAAAAGTAAACGAATTTAATTTATCATAAAGGATTTTGATACTTTTGGAAACTATACAGGGTGTTAAAAAAAGAGTGTAAAATATTTAAGGAGGTAATAGTATGAACCAAAATAAGCAGAAAAGTCTCAATAAACATGAGTCCGC